>NW_024340848.1:4405963-4612630 GCF_902729225.1 Pteropus medius
AAGGAAGGAAGGAAGGAAGGAAGGAAGGAAGGAAGGAAGGAAGGAAGGAAGGAAGGAAGGAAGGAAGGAAGGAAGGAAGGAAGATGGATGGAGTCTTCTTTCAGAAAATGAAACAGTGCCTATTTACTTGTCAGTTTCCCCAATTAGGCTATGAATTCCTTGAGGGCAGAAAGCATATCTTCTTCACTTATATTTTTCTGATGTTTAGTATGGAAGCTTATACATGGTAGATATTCATAATATTTGGTATATAAATGAATGAACAAATCATGCTTCTTTTTCTTTGTCCTGGCCAAAAAAAAAAAGGTTAACACGTTTGCTTCCTCTTCCTCTTTGGGGCACTGATTTTCTATTTAGATAATTTCAACCTATTTATTATATTTAATCTGGTGGAAAGTGCACAGGCTCTAAAGCCAGATTGCTAGAGTTCAGATCCTGACTCCATTTAAGGCTGCTCACTCATTGTTGTTGTTGTTGTAGTTGTTGTTGTTGTTGTTGTTGTTGTTATTATCATTATTATTGTTGCTATTTCTCAACATCCTGTTCCAATCTAGTCAAACGCTTGTCCTCACAGGCAAATCAAATTACTGTTTTTGAATCTTTCATTTTGTTTCCATTTCCTGAACATTTTTCTCTTTCTCCTCTATTTGTCCATGTTATATTTATTCTTCAAAGCCCTCACAGGTAAGTCTCTTCTCTTCAGTGAAATGTTCCCTGCTGCATCAAGACTTCTTTGAACCTGCTGGCACTAATTACAAAATTTAACCCCCATGCTTATTCTATAATTTTCATTCCCATGTCATACGTGTCAGTCTTGCTTCCACAACTAGTCTATAATTTCTATTAGGGTAGAAGTCATCTCTTCTGTAAAATACTAAACAGCTTGGTTCTCCATTCTACCTGTAACATATACTATCATATTTTATTGTTTTCTCTTTGGAAATTATATTGATGGTAACATGTTATATGTTACAAAATTTTCACAATATTAGTTACCCATAAAGTTCAAAAGTTATTTTTATAAGAATAATTCTTAATGTAAAATTATACCCTATACAAAATATTTTAAAATAAGAATTTCAAATAGACACATTTAAAAGACAATAAATCAGAAGAAAATTTTGAGATGGCATCAAGTTTTAAACATACTAAGTACATTTGAATATAGATCTCTACCAACAACTAATATTTCTAGGAAGCTTTCTAAGGGAAGATTTTTTGTCATATAATTCAGGCCAGAATTAGAAAAACTAAAATGTTAAATTTCTAAGAAGGTTGATTGAGTCCACAAAGGAAAATAGATTGTATAGTATTTTTTAAATTGTAGAGAATCTCTTCAAACATTAAAATTACTCAACTTGCCTAAAGCTGTGTATATGTGTACCTCAAAATAAAGACATATCTCTCTCCCCAAATGGTTTGTGAAGCCAGGCTCCATTTTCTTGCAATGCTCCTCAAATGCCATCACCAGTACAAATATGCTGTGTTTCATTCTGGTATCCTCTAAGCACAGCAACTGAGTCATTTCTTTCAGATGTCACTAAATCTCTAAGTTCATTTTGTTAGCAAAAAATAAGATTAGTGTTTTGTAGCAGTCTATGCATGGTTGATACTGCAGAGTTTCAGGGTTCTCCTTGGCTATAGCTATCATAGATAAGAGCCATGGCTTGTCCTTCTTGTAGAAGAGTTCCCAGAGCTGATGGGCCTATCCAAACACCAGAGAAAAACAAGTTGGATGGGTTGAATTCTATGGTCGCACCTATGTCCTAAGGCTTAGTGTTTAAAGGTTTAAGTTTGTTAAATTGGTTTTCTTGCATCTATTAAGCCCCAGCAGAAGACTTGGACTTCCTTGTTCATCAGGCCAAGCAAGCCTGAAAAATTTTTCACCAAATCAGCCATGGGACTCTGGGGTCTTTGGTGGGAACCTAGAGGGTCTCAAATGTCATATAACAAGGCCACCTGGTTCTGAAGGAAGCACCCACCAGTATTTGGGGAACCAGTATAACCTGTCATTAACAGGCTATTAATAGCCTGTCATTACTTCACAAAAAAGGACCCTGCAGAGCTATACGCTATAGTTATTGATGTATTTTTTTAAATAATAAAAAAGTTCTCAAACTGATAAGCATTTGTTTTTAAAAATAGTATAATCTGCTTTATTTTCTGTTACATAAAAAATATATTGTTCTTTTCTCATTTTTGCCAATTAAAATTTTCAAACAGCGTAACTATATGTGACTTATTAATACTAATTAGAAATCTTTTAGTCTGTATACATTTTTCTATATACCTATTCATATTCTTTTTCATGAAATAGTTCTATTTTCCAAATAGAATTTACCGAAATGTAAGCCAATATATTTTTCCTGGATGAAAAAAAAAACACATTAGTTTAAAATAGAAATCATACATATGTTCTACATATTATTTTCAATATTTTTTTCCTTCACAGAATTGTGTTATTGTGTTTCTTACAAATGTGTTTTTTTTTTGTTCTGTGGATTGAATTAGCCTGATGTTGCCACTTTTGAACAGTTGGTGGCTCCAGTGCTTTGCAACTGTCTTGGAAGTGTGTCATCAAAATAAGATTGCTCTCTTTTAACTGTGCAATGTAGAATTTGAAAACAAAAATGCACTTGAGTATATGGTGCATTTAATCAGAAACTAAAAGTTATATCAGATATGAATGTAGAAGAAAAGTTTTAATACCATAATATGAATCGAATTCTACAATATAGTACTGAATACATATTAGTATATACATTAAGTGTACTTAAAGGATCAAAACTATTCCACTAGAAATATTATATAAGTCACATATGTAATTTAAAATTTTCCAGTAGTCACATTTAAAAAAGAATGAAAAGAGTGGGTGAAATCAATAATGTATTTTATTTAACTCAAAATACCTAAAATATTATCATTTTAACATGCAACTAATATAAAAATTCCTAAGGAGATATTTTACAAGCTTTTTTTCTTCAACATCCAATGTGTACTTTATACTTATAGTACATCTCAATTTGGACTAGCCACCTTTCAAGTGCTCAATACCTGTTTGTGGCTAGTGGCTACAGTATTGGTGAGCTCAAATCTAAAATAACTAATATATTCATATTAGAGGCAATCTATGACTATTGGATGGAAGTTAATTATTGTAAGTGAAATTTTGTAAAGAAAGTCTTATTCTTGCACTAATTTAGGTCCTAAGTTTGGAACTCTTTTTTTATAGGAAACTACACAGGAGACTTAGCTCACAACTTTGATACTATACGGATGAAACATGTGGCTTAGCTAGCACCATATTAGCTTGTATTATTAGAATTTCTAGAGATTTTCATTATTAAAGGATTTTTGGATTTCTCTAGAGCCATTGGTTCCCTAATATTTTAGACAGATTGCGAAGTTTCTCCCATGTTTGACTTCCATTTCTGATTCTCCTCTTCCACATTTCCAGAATGTGGCTTGCCATATTCTTTTATTTGTCATTTACAAAGTCTACTCAGACTCAGTTGTATCACCTTTTTACAGGTTGTGTTATCATCTTGATTATAAAGATCATGGTCTCTCATGTCAAACCAGCTTAGTTTGAGTCTTGGCTCCATTACTAATTGGTGATATGATCTTGGACCACTCATATACTCCGAGTGCTTCAGTTAACATCTTAAAAATGCAGAAAATTGTCCTACCTGGCTTGTGAGTGACAATTTAAAAAGATATGTTAGTGTTAGGTATCTAATTCACAATAAACATCAACTTTCATATGTCTTAGTTCAGTGTTTAGATCTTGTAAAATATGCCAGTGTCCTCTCTTACCTATTCAATAATATTTAACAAAATAAAATAACAACACACGGTCTTTATTTTTTTTATTGTAGAGTGAGGAGTTTCATTGAAAGTTGCTTTGTATTAACAAAAATAACTTAATGAAATACAGTCTAGGTCAGTCTTCCTCAAAATACAGAATAAGATCTTCTGAATATTTCACAAGGAAAATTCTGAACCGCATTTTGGAAAGTAGGGTTTCAAACTAACTACATTATTTTCTCATTTCTCCCTTGTGCTGTTTATTATATAGGGTTTGATCTATTGCTAAGGAAGGCAAAAATTCAACTTTTCAAGTGTAATTGGTCTGTACATCTACACGACATATCTACTGGGTAATTATGATGTGCTAGGTATTATGGTTGTTATATCAGGCTTACTTAGAGAAAATGAGGCATTTAAAATTTTGAGAACAGTAAATTGGCTCTCGGTGAATGAACTTGACTTGCTACTTAAAACAGGGAAATTGAACATCCTTTTCAAAATAGTCAAGAATGTTTATTGCTTCCTTTATTGTAAATTGAAGTTTTACCTCAAAAAAACTAGAACATCTGGAAAAATAAGTCATCTGTACTATCTGATAATCTAATTCAAAAATAATGTTCTAGAGAGAAAAGGGAAAACAAAAAGCCATTAACTGGTAACAATTCCAAAAGCAATTACTAGAAAAATATTTGTGCAATGATTAGTATCCTAGGTTTTTCAATTGATAAGCATTTACTACCTGTGGCCACAGCTGTTAGATATATTTCTGGACCGTAAAATCTAGAATAAGTCAGGAATTAGAAACATATTATTAAAGATATTCTGAGAATATCTTAAGATGCAATTGTACTATAAGAATATGCTGTATTTATGTTTTAATTTTCTATCCATTACAATGTTTATAATAGATTGTATCTTCATATTCAAATATTTATTATGTGCCTACAATGTATAGGCATCAGAGATCTTTTAGCTCTTTGTTTCCTTATTATAAGTGTGGATCTCTTTTGTACATAACTACCATATTCTTTGAAGGGACTGACTTTCATGCTATAGCTCACAGAAGTCTCTGCTGAATAGATGGACTATAGGAAGTTGAAGCTTGAATTAGGCTAAAGGTTATAAGAATGATGAAGACTAAATCCCAGAAAATTTCTCAATAGAGAACTGATGATATAATGATTGACCACATATGGATGCTAAAAGAGAAAAAAATACTAGTGACATAGTACAATAAGATGATAGTGATTCACTCTGAAATATTGTGATGAAAGGTGATGAAACTAAGGCACTTAGATAAGACGTTTTTCTTTATCTTAATGATGAAAGCATTATTATTTGGAAAACAGAAGGCTGATAAATTCAGTTATTGAAGAAGTTTCTAGGGAAGTGAAGCAGACAGGCAGTTAAAGATGAACAGAAAAATTGTAAGCAGAAAACAAAGCCAAGACAGTGTCTGATGCAAACATTTTGTTATGAACCATAAATAGTTAGTTATGGACTCCTTGCAACAGAACTCTATACCCTGTGAGGGCAGACAAATTCTGTGAGCATATTCAAAATTTATTTGATCTTTTTTTTTTTGCTTCTAATTAAAAATTCATGGTAAGAAAAAATTTTAACTTTAACTATAAATGTATAGGTGTTTTTACTGTGCAGGCACTGCTACAGTTCTTATTTTGATATAGATTAACCAGATTCTTATAAATTAAACATAAAGATAAATAAGAGTTAATATATTAAATAATTTTTCTTTGATAAAATTAAAAAATTATTAGCTATCATATTTTATACAAGGTATCAATAATTGTTACAAAAAATCAGAAATGTAAAATAAAGAAAGCTCTAGAGTTTGATGGCCCAGGTTGACTCTCCCCATGCTTCAGTGAAAATTAACCAAAACCAAAAAATAATCTCAGCTTTTTGTATTTCTCCTTCTATTCTACTTAATTTATTTAAGCGTATGTGTGTATGTATTGTGTAAGTATGTGAGTTTCCCTCTTAAATGATTCCTTGATTAGACAGGCTCAAGTTCCCAATGCATGTTACCGGGCCTTCAAACAAAATATTCATTTTAAAACTGATTATCTGAGAACAAACACCAATATGCTAAACCACCTACCTTCCCTCTTGAGCTAAATGCCTTAAGGATACAAAAAAGAACTCTTCATTGAGCCTGAATTTCACTCCAGTAGAAGTGATAAATCAAGACATGAACTATAATACCTAATAATGAGGTGATAAATGCCATATAAGAGGAACTAATGAAGTGATATGAAAAATGAGGAGGGGAATCATTGCTTCTATATAAGGCAAACTGATTTCATGAATGAGTATAATTTGAGGCATGTTTAAGGACTGAGGATAAAGGTCTAGGAACAAATAGCTTAGTCAGAGGCACAAAGATGGGAAGAAAAAGTGATTCAGTTTGGCTCGAATGAAGTACACATAAAAGGGAAGAGTGGAAAACAACTCTGAAGAGGAAGGGTGGAGCTCAGCTCCAAAAGGACCTGGAATGGTAGGCTATGTAATGGACAGTGGTGTGTCACTGAGGCCTTCAGTGTGTAGAGTGACAGTAGCAGGGCAGTAGTCATGAGCTCAGGCAGCTCAGACAGCCCTGTGTTCCAGATTTGGTTCCGCTGCCCACTGTCTTTGTAACCTTATCAAATTACTAAACCTCTCTGAGCCTTGACTTCTTTCATCTGTGTGACAAGGATTATAATTGTACGTACAATCTATAATGTGGATTAAGTGAAAAAATGTTACACACCACAGACCTTGGCATATAGTAAGCGGTAAAAAATGCTACTGTTAATATTAGCAATGCTAATAAGTATAATAATAAGATAGCCTTGACTTTGCATCATGTGAAATCGTTCAATTCTTGAATAACGCAAATTATGAGATAAAACCACCCATTGCCGTTTTATTGCAGAGCTAGACTTTTTTTTCTGTGTTATTACTAAGATTGTCTATTTTGTTTTGATTTATGTATATTTTTGTGCTGTCTTTATATACTTGTGAAATGTGAAAACTAAAAAATTTTGTGTATAGTTTTTGAAATCTACCTAGTGAGAATAAGTGTCAAATCATTTGGGCACATCAGAAAATTTTTTTTTTACTTATTGTTTTTCAAGAGCCCTTGTTTAAACCCAATAACATTAAAGTAATTCTAAAATTTCAAAGCTGTAAGAGTTATAACAGACCGTTTAGTTCAGCCCCTCTAGAGAAACGGGAAGCCCGGAGAGGCTTGGTGACAAGTTCAAGGCAAATAATGGAATACTAAAGATGAAGGGAATTTTTATTAGATCCAGGGGCTGATGATTCTCCCTCCTCATCATGTGCGTTTTTTAAAATTTTTTAAGTGATTAAAAGTGATTTCTTTCTCAGAAACTTAACACAGAAAATACTGCAAAGAAACTTATAAGGATTCTCTGGTCAAGTAATAATAAAGTAACAGGCACAACATTTTACTTTACTTGTAGCATTATCCAAATTAGCATACAAACAGCCCCAAAATGTCAGTAACACGTATTCATTAATCCCTTTGGCCCTTTTTAAATTGCTGAGATTTACTGTTTATATTTCTATCACTGACTGTTCAGGGTGACTTGGTTTTGCCTCTTCTCTGCCACCTCTCTGCCTCCCAATCAAACAAGTTACTGAAGGGGAGAGGAGTGCTAAGACCATGAGGACAGGAACAAGGGCCATGGGGGGTAGGGGTGGGGGCAGTGGAAGCCACAGAAAAGAAGGGCAGAGAGGGAAGTTAGGCACATTTTTAATAATATGAAAGACCCAATGTGCTTCCACTTAACTACTGCCCCATCGACTTAGGCTCCTAAAATTACACCAAGGCACATTAATTAATTTGGATATAAAGATTCATATTTAATAAAAATTTACTGAGCTGCAAAATGAGCAGTCATAAGCTTCCATTAAATATCTGAAAATCTTTTGTGATGTTCCAGAGTGTTAAGCAATGCAAGCCTTCCTTTTCAGTGCTCTTCCTTTCTTCCATTAATCTTTTAGTGTATTTCTTTTCCTTCCATTAATATTGGGGAACATAGATTTCATTTTTTAGGATAGTGTGGAATATCATGTATACAAAATGCTTATTTTCAGGTTACAACTCTAAATTTGGAAAATACTTTAAATTATGAAAAAGAGAGTGGTAAGTCAGAAATAACCAATGACTGTATCCTTTAATCCCTTCTTCTATGTAATTTTTACCAATTATATTCTATATATATTTTTAATCTTAGTTTTTCTATCCAACATTCCTCAAGTTATTTGAAACTTTTAAAGTATAATTTTTATGGACTACATTCCATTCCATCATATTCATGATGTGGTATGTGGAGTGAATGAGAAAGAGCATGAGCCTAGACTTTTAAAACTCTATGATTTTTAATGTCCCTCTTTAGGTACAAGCTATCATAAGGGAGATATTTATATTTTATCTTAAAATTTTTATTTGATTAAATTACATTTCAAAATATTCAGAAGGATACGTGTTAAGCAATTACCCAAGTAAAACAACCTGCTTCTTGAGCCTTGTGCCTTGTGAAGCCATTGTAGCCTTTGTGCACTCTGATCAGGGCATCTGTACCCTTTTTGGTCCTTATTTGTTTATGTGCTTGTCTATCCTTCTGAACCATACATTGCTTTAGGGCATGAGATTCAGGTCTGCATCCCTAGTTCTGTACTTGGAACAGAGCCTGGCTTTGTAGGTGCTTTGATGTTTGAATGAATCAATGAAATGATTCAGAGCATACTGAGTGTTGATAAAGAAGTCAGTGGGGTTTGGTCTGAGTGCTTTTTAGGTAACGCTTTTTGGATTTTGACGGAACATTCACTGTGTTAAATGTGGGAATGGAAGTGGTACTGGAGATCTAATATAATTGTTTCTCCAGTTTTTCTCTCTGTAACCTCTGAGACGTGAGAATAAGGAATAGAAAATGCAAGGAATGCATTTTTAATTCTGAAATTTGTAATGTAAGCTTGTTTTTTCTTCTGAGAGAGGCATAAGCTATGAGGCCTGTACTACAGGAAATACTGAGAGAGGCATAAACTAATTAGTGAAAGCTAGGGCACTGTTTAAAAACATGTTATTTTAAGATTGTAGAGAAAGTTTCTTAAATGTCATTCATGATTATTTACATTTATATGGATTAAAAAAATAAAGCAGGCTGATAGAATCTGTGTATTGTAGATATTTCTCTGTAGCTTATATATATTTTCCTTTTCATAAAGAGCAGTAATGATCATTCTTTGTTTAGTGTTCATAGTATGCCATGGACCAAGTAATCAATATTTTGATTTTCATAGTATGTGCTATGTTGAATATATATTTGTCAGAGTGAATGGAATGATTTATATTTAAAAGTGAGTAATAAATACTGGTACAGTTTTAGTTTTAAAATTATGCTTTTACAAACATAATAATTTTCCTAGATTACTAGCCAAATTTTATGTATTAATACTAATTCCATGGCTATTAAAATGGTAGATGGTATGATTTAAAATTGGTAGTTTGTCTAGCTATCTACATTCAAATTTCTGAAGAGCAAATATCAGATATGTTATCATTATTAAATTATCATCAATTAGGCTTTATAATTGTATGAATAGTAGGAATATGAGCATTCACTCCCATTAGTTTACTTTCTAATGTGGCAGTATACATCTAAGTCTCCTATAATTGGTTAGCCTTTCAAGATGTTACGCTTAGTCTTTCTTTCAAGCATTGATTTAGCACACATTTATTGAGTTCCTAGATCCTGAGGGGAATCTGGACTAGCTTAAGAGTTTTTTAGGGAAACAAAGCATAACCATACAATAACTTAAATGATGATATATAATTGATCAGCAAATAATAATTAGCACAATATTAAGCTATAGGAATCCAGAAGAATAATGTGAGTTGTAAGGCTGGAAAAGTCTTCATGATAAATAAAAGTTTTTAAAGAAAGGAAGAGAAGAAGAAGGAAGTAATTCTAGGTTTAATTGATGCTTATGAGTAGAAATAAACAATGTATATGGGTGGCAGGGAATGATGGATTTCTCTCCCTCTGGAAGAAAAAGAGGATTCGTGTGGGAAGGAGAGTGGATTTAGAGCAAAGTAAAGGGTATTTACTAAGTCTATTGAGCTTGCATGAGTGTTTTATGGGAATTACTCTGGATCTCAAATCAAGAGCCTCCTTTTGGATAAGACTCAGGAATCTACGTTCTAATATCTCAGGTTAATATGATGCAAGTATTCCCTGAACTATGCTTGAAGAGACACTGAGGTAGTTGCTAAATCTGCTTTGACATCAATAATAATTTTTTAAAAATAGAGTATAGGCCTGATATAAACTGACTGACCTGGGCCCAGGATGGAGGATTATTTAAATCAGGAAGAAAGTATTCGTAATGAGCCCTTTCTGGGAACTGATGCCATCAACTGGCAATTTAATGAGAAAGGGTAAGGCATTTGGAATGAAGAAGATGAAAATGAGAGATAGGTGGATAAATTGGCAAGTCTTTTAATTTATATTAAATGGAAACATCAGAGGAGATGGAGAATACAAAACATCCTGTGTTAGCAAGGATGATTTTATTAATAAAAAGAACAGACCTCAGGGTCTTGTGCTGTTAAATTAATGAGGAAATCAATGGATAAGGGAGAGTGTGAACTGGAAAGATAATAAGGTCCTTTTGGTAAAAATAGAGCTTGAGATAATGGTAGGATACCCAAATTAAAAAGCGGAGGAGGTAGATGAGAGGGCAGACCTGGAGGAAAAGGCTTGATGCCAGAAGTGAAAGTATGAGAATGAATAGGTCTCCAGTATTCATTTTCTAGGCTATCATAACCAATTGCCGCAATAGCCACAAATTCTATGGCTTAACACAACAGATTTTTTTTTTTTTAAATCTCTCACAGTTCAAGAGGCCAGAAGTCTGAAATCAAGGTGTTGGCAGGCTTGGTTTCCTCTAAAGTCTCTGAGAAAGAAGCCAACCGTACCTCTCTTCCAAATTCAGGGGGTTGTCAGCAATCTTAGCATTCCCTGGGTTGTAGCTGTATCACCTCCAGTCTCTGCCTCCATCTTCACATCATCTTTTTCTCTGTCTCTGTGTCCTCTCCTCTACTTATAAGGACACCAGTCATTGGATTTAGTGCTCACTCAGGATGACTTCATCTACGGATCCTTCATTACATCTACAAAGACCTTATTTCCAAACAAAATCACATTCTGAGGTTCTGGGTGGATATGGATTTTGGCGGGGGGGGAGGGACGGGAGGGTGGTGGATAATATTCAACCCCGTACATCCTCCTAGGAATATCAAGAAAAAGAAGAGCAAGCCCTAAGGTGTAAGCCTTGGAAAATACTAACAACTAGGAGGTAGGAGAAAGGGTAGAAATGGAAGAATAGAGAAAGAAATGTTGGAGAGCTAGGAAAAGATTGAGAATAGTGCACCATCAGGAAAGCAGAAGAGGTTAGAGACTTCAAAATGAGAGTCTACTAATTAATACAATATTGTGTGTTAGCTATATTTTAATACATATATATATATTTAAAGAGAGTGTTTAGCAACCTCAGGTTCAACAGATATATGCCAAAAGGTAGCCATTACGTTTTGGACTAATGTGATTTATGAACATCAGGAGAGCAGTTATAAGATCATTTGAGAATACGGGCAAAAAAAGAGAATAATAAAAACTAAGATGATTTAGGAAGTAGATCAGGTGGCATTTTTTTTCTCCCTAAGATTGGAAATACCAGAATACAATTTTTCTCCAGCAGCAGAAAGTTGCCAATTATGTAAAATCTCTCCAGATGTATCCAGATAGAGGATTGTTCTCATATCTCACAAAATCTGGATCAAGAAGAGAATTCAAAAGTGGTCAGAGCAAGGTTTATAGTCTTATTTCTCCTTTCTGCCTGAGAGCATGAACTGCTTGTCCCTTTTCATATGTAAATATAAAGAATTGGGCCAAATGCTAATTAAATTGCAGACATTCGTAAAGTAATATTACATCTAAGGATAGTTAATAGGGCTTGCACATGGAGCTTATTTATAAATAACAGAGATTAAATATATGATAAAAGGAATCTTTAGATGGAATAATTAAAGATCAATTATGACAGTGGTACACAGCAGTTAAAGCCTCTGGAAGACTTCCTACTTTTTAATCAAAGATAATTATCAATTATGAGACTTTATCATTAGTAGAGTGTCTACACTTTGCATCTTAAAAAGCTGATGATAATTAGTCTCCAGTTCTTGCTCTAAGTGAGTGCTCATTATGTTCAGAGAGGAGTGACTTTTTCCTTTGAAAAATGACTTTTTAGCTCATGACCTTGGGCAACTTAGACTCTCCTGTCTGTACATCGAGTTGAGATAATGCTTATTTTCTCTCTTACTCAAAAAAAATAATTTGATAGTTGCATAAATGCGAATTAATATGAAAAAAACATATTATGAATAAGGGGATGGCAAAAGATTTTAATTTTGAATAGTTGGGTTCAGAGGAACAGATTTAGTATCCTAATTACAATTAGGATGTAACTAATAAATCAGAAATTAAAGACAGACATTTTTCAATGGAGAATAAAATGTCTATTTATTGAGTGATTATATAAACCAAGAATTATACAAAATACTTTATATGTATGATCTCAATGAATGCTATCAATAACATTATAACATAATGTTATAACATAACTTTCCCCTCATTTTACATAATAAGGAAAGAAAGTGTCAGAGTGGTTTAATAACTTGTCCAAAGTGACCCAGATAATGAATACTCATTCTGGAGAATATTTGATATGTAATATTAAAATTGATCTAATCTGAAGATATTCATATTTAAGATATAATAGCAGAATTTGCAGAAAAACAATTAGGAAAATAATTCTTTTAATGCTTGATTAAATTAATTTGGTAGTAATATTAAACTTTTAAGACACCCATCTCACATTTTTATTATAGAAAAATAAATGAAAAGAAGGGAAATAGATATCAGAAAATTATTGAAAGTCAAATACTAAATGATGCAATGATCTACACATAAATTTAGTTGGGAAGTTATAACCTGGTGTTAAAGTTGTTTATTAGTATTATTCCATCAGATGGTGGTATTTTCTACTTTGAAAGTAGTTTAAAAATCTAGTGATTAAGTCGAAGTTAAAAGGTTGACTGCTGCTTAAAAATAATCAAACAATTTTGATAAAGATAATACAGAACACATGAGGATGCCAAACTTATGGGGACTAAATTCATTCAGTTAAGCTATGGGATATCCATAATAGTCATTCACTGCTCAGAGGGTAGAGGTGGGTATAACAGGCTCACTTGAACTCACAAGGCTTATAGTCTCGCACATAAACTTGTGTGGTTCCCTAATTCTCATCTGAAATAACCAGCAATACAAAGATACAAAGTTTTTTTTTTTTTTTACTTAGTTTAATTTCTGGAAAACATTATTTATGGAGGATGTTATGTATTCCATATAGATAACAACTGAATTTATTTGTTCATGCAATTGTCTTTCCTTAAAATACTGGTGTAATTAATGGTAGAATTGAATTTGGCATGTGAATTTTGCTCTATTTGGAAACCAAAAATAGTTGGGGTCATATTAGTGTGCAGACTCTACATCTGAAAGTAAGAGAAATTTGTATTGTATTCATTTATATTATAATGTGCTGTAATTTACATATGTAAAGTTAATCAAAACTTTGAAGGACATTATTTTTACATTTTTAGGTATGGACTCTAAGAAAACTATTTGAAGAAATTTAGTTTCATAGACTTTGAATTTCCTTAGTGTCTTTTCTAATACTTTTGTTCTCATTTAGAAAGCAATTTATATTTTTATTTCTCAGTAAATTCTCTGAAAGAAATAAAATGTCTTTCTTTAGAAATTACAAATGCAAAACCTGTAAGATTAAATACAATATAAGATACTTTTGACATTTCCATACAGGAACGATTTATTTATCTAAAGCATAATTACTATGAGATGACATAAGTGCATCTACTATATTTCAAAATCATTGACAAATATGTACTGCTGATTAGAAATGAGGATTTTCAAACTGGAAACATACATTAGCAGTAGATATATACTTTTAGAGAGCATTTGCTTGAGAATGTGTTTGCTGATCAGTTTCCCATTGACTTCCATGTAAATTTCAACTCGGTGTCTGGTTTTGAATATTTTATGGAATGTCTTGCTTTTCTATGAGTTCTCTCCTCCAGGTAGCCTTTTCTCAAGTGTTGTTCTCTTGACCTGAGGAGACATCAGAGTATCCCTCAATTTCCTTCTGGTTACTTGGTGGCAGAAATTTGTTACAACATTCAGCTGGGGCTGACCTCCAACTCGGTTCACTTTAACAGAGCTTCTAGGGGGATAAAGCCTGGGTTTGGGAGAGATGAAGGTAGGGCAAAGCAAGGTCAGGGTATTTTTTGGAAATAGCTAGGTGAAAGTACTTGTACTGAGAATATTCTTCTAATCACCTTCTATTCATCCCATTGATGAAGGAGGGACCCCACCTCCCTAATTAATATGAGATGGTCAAACACATGACACTGGACACATGAGATTCACAGCACTTTATTAGTCACATACGCTCACAGTCCAGGATAGGACACCTCATGCCGTGTAGGGCCACACCAGGGGGTGCACTTGGAACCATTGTGAACAGCAGGGGCTGTGGGAGGCAGGCTTTGCACTGACCCAAGGGTTAGGTGACCCTTGGGTCTCATGGAAGGATGTGATTGACTTGTTTGATAAATTTATGAGCTGGTAGGAAGGGGGGAAAGTTAGATTGAAGATAAGGTGAGATGGAGCTGATCTGGTTGATAGGGGAACTAGTCTGGGAGGGAGCCTTTCTTGCTGGGTGGGGTCACACCTGGCAAGAGTAGAACTCACAATTAGGCCTTGAGACACCTTGCAGTTCAAAGATGTCAAGGCAGCACATGAAATTTTAGTCCTTACAATTTAATACTCATGATTAAAAATTTAGTGGGGGGAGGAGGGAGGAGCAAGTAGTACTTTGGCCAGCTGCTGAGGGAGGTACTGTTGGTCTAGGGTTAGAGCCATGCAGATCTATAAAGATGAGGTCCAGCTGGCTGTCCATAGGAATAGCAATGAATATCAGGGTTTTACCATATATGATGGGATGAGTCCAGGGGCCACAGAACAGGTGTCTGGATTGTCAGAGGCAGGAGAGTGTAGTGGCTAAGGGACCGCAGAAGTTGGCATTCCTGGCTAACATTTGGG
Organism: Pteropus medius; assembly: GCF_902729225.1. Lineage (NCBI taxonomy): Eukaryota > Metazoa > Chordata > Mammalia > Chiroptera > Pteropodidae > Pteropus > Pteropus medius. The sequence continues at coordinate 4,421,047 of NW_024340848.1, forward strand.
CATTTAGCAGATCTGTAGCTTTTGAAAGGTTATTTAAAATCTTTATCTTCTGTTTTCTCATTAGTAGTATAATAGTAACTCTCTCATGGGGAGGTTGAAATATTAAATGAGATAATACTTTAAACAATAAATATTAGTTATTATTATTGATTGGGTACAGAAGTTACTCAAGCCAGATTCTGAGGGTGGTCCAACCAGTGGCCAGTCTTACCCTAAAGCGGCAGTCAGGGTTGAGGGCAACGTGACATCATTAAGATCTACCTGAACCATATTGGACGTTTTTTTCATTCTTTACAAGGTCTTGAGTTGACATGCTATAAACAGTTACTTAGAATCTTTACATTTAGAAGATTACAAGGTGTATTATTTTAAATAACGATCATTTAGAGATTCTCCTACCTCAGGCTGTCAATATTTCAAAAGCAAAAACATATTGCCTATTACATAAAAAAGCATTCAATAAATGTTTATTGAATAACCTTTGAAAAATGAGGTATCATCACTATCAAATTATGGAAATTTATCCCAAGATTCATCTGTAATGTTTACAGGTAAATTGAACAAAAGATTACTTTTAATACAGTGTATAGAGGTTGCTCTATAATGTTCATATAGAAGGCTCTTTGGTATTGAACTTTGGTTGGAAGAAGGAAACTTGTCTTGAAGCATCACAGAATAGCCAGACCACGCTGTCCGGTTGGGTAGTTGGCAGAGGGATACAGGTAAGAACAGAAGCTCTGCCAAGCCCTGCTCATTCGCTGTGGTAGCAGTAGGAAATAAGAGGTAGAAATGAAATATTTATTTTTTTGTAATTGGAGACATTTTATATGGACTAAATATATTTATTTTCTCAGTAGACCCTGCTCCATTTCTATAACTTCCCACCTAATTGTTCCATTGAAATAAATTACAAAAATATCTCTGTAATCCCTATTATGTCTAGCATAGCAGGGTTTTTAAAAAATATAGTATGTGTGCAATCAGTATTTGTTAGTTAATTAGTTTTTACTGAGCCATCAATAATTCTCAGTTATGTTTGTGATTTTACCCTTGCAAGATAAATTGTTTTAGAGATTCCAAGTGAATAAATCAGACTAGGAGGTCTTTTAATGCTAATAATCTGTGATGATCAAATCTATCAGAAAGATCTTGGTAAGAAAAAAAGTTTTGAAAAAACCTAGGGTTTTAGTAGCCTGTATTAACATACAAGGGATTCCAGTAGAATAAATATTGCAGATAAAAGTTATGTATATGCATAGATAAAAAATCTGATAATTTATGAAGTAGCCTTTGGTGTTACTGGATGTAACCCAATGGGTTCGTTGGTATGGTTTGGAGTGGCCAAGGAGAGCCTGCGGTTAATAGCATGAGTTTTGGATTCTAATTCCTGGGTTTGATTCCTTGTTCCACCACTTAACAGCTGTGTTGGCCTTAGGCAAGTCATTTCACCTATCTGTGTCTATTTCAATGATAATAGTAACTACTTTGTAGCATTGTTATAAAGGTTAAATAAATGAATTAGTATCTATAAAAAGCACTTTGAATATTATCTGGCACCTAAGCACTATACACATCTTCATGGTCATCTTTCCTTCTCATAGATACAGCTGACTTCCAAGCAGTCTTTCTATGCTTGGTGGCTAGAGACGTACTCCCCTCCAACCTCCCAAGATAAAGATATAAAACTTTGCCTGAAATTCTTGAATTTAAAAGCAGCTAAAATTTTTACTTCTCATTTATTAAGAGAGCTTCTCAAAAAAAATTTCTAGTATTCATGGAATTGACGTTAAAAGCCAAGTAAGCATTATTTCACTGAAGTGTTTCAGCCATTGCCCTGGAATGGTCTTAAAGCAAGCAATCTGCTACTGAAAGTGCTGCCTTTGATATCAAATGGTCATTAAAAGTCTCATGACACTTAACTAAGACTTAAAATTATTCTTTTCTATCTCTTGGCAAGGGTTCAAATTTGAGATTAAATTCCCTTTAAGTGGTTAAGGCATTTATAGTCTCCCCTGTCTCATGCTTTTAAGTAGTTCTTTTATTGGAGGAGTACCGTCCTCACGTGTCTTGAGATGAAGAAATAGTCTTGTCATTCCAATACTTATTATTGAGTCAATCATTTAGAAAATGGATCCAGCAATTCCCTTTCTGGGTATCTATTCGAAGACTATGAAAACTACTTTGAAAAGGTATATGTACCCCTGTATTCATTGCAGCATTACTTACAAGAGCCCAGATATGGAAACAATGTTAAGTGTCTGACTGATGAATAGCTAAGGAAGATGTGGTATTTGCACACAATGGAATACTCCTTAAAGCCATAAAAAAAGATGAAAAACCTTGCTATTTGTGACAACATGAATGCATCTTGAGGGTATTATGTTAAGTGAATTAATTCAGAGGGAAATGGAGAAAAACCATATTTCACTCATATGTGGAATATTAAAAAAAGGAAACAAACAAACACACAAAACTAAACAAAAACTCATAGATATGGACGAGAGTTTGGTGGTTACCAGAAAGAGAGTGGGGTGGGAGAAGGGCAAAATGGGTAAAGGAGGTCAAATATATGGTTAAGTATGCAAACTAGACTTTTGGTAGAGAACAAGCTATAGTGTATACAGATATTGAATTATAATTTTATACACTTGGAACTTATATGATGTTATTAACCAATGTTTCCTAAATTGAAAAGAAAAAAAGTTAAAAAGAAAAAGAAAATGCACGTGGCCCTTTGTTTCATAGTTTCTAATGCATTCCTTTTGTAAACTGTAAATTGACAAAATTCCTGACATTTAAAAATCGCTTAGTCTTCATTTTTTTATCTTCTTTGCGAAAAACTCTCTGAGCACTCTTACCTCAGTAGTTCTTTGAGAAATACGTTAAAGAAATTCTGGAAGTGGACCCTTACAGATACAAAATGCTGAAGTAAAATATGATGCTAAAGGGTGATAAGAGAATAAACTGGACTTTACTGTGATAATAACGTGATAAGGTTTGAATATAATTCTTATGACTTCTAATTCTTTCAGAAAATCATAGTTAAAGTTACAGAAATATGTTTTGAAGCAGTAACACAAAGCATTAAAAATTAACTTCTCACGCATTCTTTTAAAACCTGGTAAGTGCTATTAAGCCTCTCAATTGTCAAAAAGACAGTTTTTGTCTTTTATATTGTGCCCAGATCTCATTACATGAAATTTCTATACAAATTTCCATGTTTTGAGGACGTTGATTTGTAGGGAGATATTTCATCTTAGTCCTAGTTGGGGTTTCTCATCTCTTGTCTTCTCTGAGCCTCTTCATACATTCGCTCTTCTTTCTATCAAACTGTTGTTCCCTAAAAGAGATGGGAGAGCGAGATTTGGGTTTCGTTTTATTTATTTCTTTGCTCCAGGCAGTGTCGCTCTGATGTTTCTCCAGCGTGGGCCTGGCGTTCCAGCTGCTGGGCTGGTGCGGCCCGGCCAGCGCGCCGGGCGTGGAGTGCAGGGGCGGGGCCTGAGCGCGGGGCGGGGCTTGCCCGCGGAGCGCGGCGGCTCGGCGCATCTCAGGTTGGCGGCTTCAAGCTCTGCCGGTGGCGACCGTGGCGGTGGCCAGAGCCGGATGCTTGTGGGCTCTGTGCAGCTCCAGACGTATTCCTTTTCCGAGCAGCGCCAGCTCGCTCCCGCAGGAGAGGGAGACCCAGCGGCGCTCTGCGCTAGAACTCTGGTGTCTCAACCTCGGCGCTCTTCGAGAGAAAGCTAAGTGCTCGCAGGTGCAGCCTGTGTCCCAGAGCTGTCCCGGAACGCCCGCCGTGTGACTGCATCTCTTGGGAGGTTCGACTGCCGAGCCTTTTCCAGAGCCTGCGCGGAGGGCGCGCGGGGAGAGTGGGCTCCACGACGGAGAAAGGGGTGACCAGGACACAGATGATGGACGCACGGACCTGGCGCGTGGGCTGGCGTTGTCTCCTCTTTCTGGTTATCTTTGGGTCTACTCGAAGCGAAGGCGTGCAGAGCTGCGAAGAAGTTCGGAAACTTTTCCAGTGGCGCCTGGCAGGAGCAGTCAAGGGGCTGCCGGATTCGCCGAGGGCAGGTAAGGCGCTGCTGGCCAGTGTAGTACAGTGCGTCTGGACGCGGGGTCGGGGTCAGGGTCGGGGTCAGGGCGTTCTGAGCACCGACCTTGCCCTCCCTACGCTCTCGGGGTGGCCTTTAGTGGGAAGATGATCTCTCAGGCCCTCCAGGCGCTCAAGGTGAATCCCAGGAAGCCCTCTGGGGAAAGCTGGGTGTGAACGTCCCGAGCGCAGCTCCGGGAATCCCTGACTATGGGAGTAGTCAGCTGCTAAATTGAGCTCTGGGCATTTGCTTCCCACCCCGGCTCCGCTTAGTCTCGGCTGATACATTGGAAGAGGCATGTAAAGCAGATTGACTGCGCTTCTGTTGCGAGTGTGAATTTCACCAGTGCCCCGCGTAGGGATCCGTTTGTTGCTCTCTCGTATAGTGGACGGAGTTGGGTCGATCGTTCCAAGTTTGATCATAAAATCACAAACCTCGGTTACGCTCCTTGCTGGAGAGTGGGACGCTGATAAGGCAGCCTGTTTCCTCTGTAATTAGGACTCGGACCCCGTACACCCACCCTTCCACACTGGCGTGACTCCTAGTCGCGTCTTGGAGCCCTGGCATCAAGTCTTCTTTGCTGGAACCCAAACTGTCCAGCGTGTCTTTAGAAACCATCGTGTAGTTTCAACTCCTGAAAGGTTTGATGGCAACAGGCGATCAAACGGAACGTATTGGGGAGCCACTGAACAAGGATGAGATATACCAGAAATTGAGGGGGAAAGAATATAGTGAGCGTGGTCAGGGTAGATTTCTGGTTTCTCTAAGCGCCTTTGCCTGCCCTATTATCCTGCTCTCCGCCCCCACCGTGCAAATTTCCTTCAGCTGGTGGAATTTTTGTTTAAATTAGGTCCGAAAGCATGGGTCTTAATTGTCAAGCACAATAGCAGGTGTCCGAGCTAAGATCTTTCCGGGACAATATATCCTAACTATGAAGGCAACACAGACGAATGCTGTGAACGTTTTGGTTGAACAAAGAACTTGTGAAGGATGCTTGGGTTTAAAATCCGTCCTTTGCCTGAGTGAGGAGACTTTCTTTTAGCACTATGAAGTAGCTATTTTGCTTTTACTGGTTGTGGACTCAGTTCTGGAGTCCTCCACGGAAAATCTGGGCATCTCAGAACACTGAATCTATTTAAGTTTATGTGACCAGTCTTTTAAACAAACAAAATATATATTTTTTTGACTATCATTTTGGTACTAGGTGCTTTTTCTGTACTATATGAAACGACATAGTTCATATTTTTAGTTTATGGCAATTCTTCTGTCCTCAAACATCACTCCCTTCTAACCTGTTTTCATATTTCAGTGTATTCTTTTTATTAACAACTGAATCTCACTTATTGGTAGCTAATAAAACCTCACTTATCAGGGTGTGTATGTTGGGAAGGGGGTGCTATGAGGGCATTGAGCTGTGAAATCCTCACCTGCATTATTAAATTTTGCCTCCCATATAATTTTGGCTATGTTCAGTGAATGTTGACAGTTCCCCAGCAAGGCCTTGATTTTACTTGCCTTTCATGTCTCAGTATTTCTGGTACCTGCTGGATGCAACACATTGACTAGAAGGTGTTACATTTCTAGAACCTCATCTCTTTTGAAGAGGAACTTTACAGAGTATTAATCACTGACATAACATTTTACCAGGATATAAGGGGGAAACTGAAGCTCTGACTTGTAGAGAAGAAAATGGTTGTACTTATTTGCATTTAATACTCATGGCACATAAAAAGAGCCAGGATGACAAGCACCTTCTCTTCTAAGACATTGTGACATGTTTCCCCGTTGCTAGTGCCTTTCTTGATCTTTGGCTTAAGGTGATGGAGGAATCACAGTAGCACCTGTAACGGGCCTGTGCAGGGTTACGCTTTTAGGGACATCAGTGGTGCTGGTGGAAAGGAGTGCTACCTTCCTTTGATATTTGCATTAAGAAAAAGTCATATGAAAGTATTATTCTGAATTAGAGTCACGCAATAAAAGGAACTAAAATATTCTCATTCTCAAATTGAGTAAACCACACATACCATATGCTACATAAATGCTTCTCTTTATTTTTGTATTTATGTATGATCTGTAACATTTAGCTTGATTAGATATAGTAGTTGACTGTCTTATTTTCTAAAATTACCCTCAATTTCAATATATAAGTAGTCATTTCCATATAAGAATACAAATATTAATATTCTTTGTAACAAATATACTTATTTAGCACATAGGCCTTCACTGACTAAAGTTAATACATTTAAATTTCATACTTGTTTCCTTGAAAGTATTTTTAGTGCTCTCTTGCATTTCTTGTCCACAAGTGGTTTATTTCTGGGATGCTTAACCAAAATGCTTTTTAAAAAATCTAAGCAGATATAATAACTTTTTACAGTTTCTTCCTATATTTGTGGCTTTTGCATCTTCTGAAAACCATTTTACCCAATTTGAAATTATTAAAATGTTGAGAAGGGCCATTTAAACTGTTTCTCAGATTCCCCTCACCTTTGTTCTCTACCCTGCTCCAATTCTTTTAAGCCTATTGAGCTCCTAAGGATGTTTGGATGAGAAATGTGAAAAAGGAGAGAAGGTGTAAATGTGATTAGAATTACAGATTTCCCTGTGTTCTGATTTTATTTCCTAAGTAGTAGTCAAGGTGCCCTTTGCTCTCGTTTGTTTTATTCAGAAAAGGACTTTTAGTCAAAGTGTCTTTTAAAAGTCCTTTTATTTTTATTTTATTTATTGGGGTGGAGGGATAGTGCTTTCCCATTGAAATTCTCTTCACATGTGCATTGTTCACACATGTATTATTTCCTATTTTAAAGAGGATCATTCAGAAAGAAAAGGCTTATAAAAAAGTCTAAGACTACATTCAGATAATTTATATACCAACTGATTTTGAAAATGTGGATATTCGTTGATACAGAGAGTAGTTTGTGAAAGTGTGTACACCATTTTCTTGGTAGCTTTTGGCTACAAATAGGATAATAAAAATAAACTTAATGTGGCAAAATGAAATCTTGACTATAGGATAGTTTAAGTAGTGCTCTATAATTTTAATTTTTAACTGCTTTCATTATAATCAAATCTTATAATTACTTCAAAGACAGTGTTATTTCATTCTCACACTCAAGAGAAATACTCTACCTGGTAACATTGGAGTTTGGAATCATAGACATTTGTGTTTCAAAACTTGGTTGTGTCACCTGTAGCTCTATGACCCAGGTTAATCAGTTATCTTTGAACCTTTGTTTTCTCATCAGTAATATGGGAATATTAGTTCTTAAAGGGTTGCTGCATTGATGAAATGAAGTAATGTATGTATGTAAAATAGCACAAATCCACGCACATAGTAAGTACTCAAAAATCTGTTGTTGTCATTACAATTTTTATTTAGTGTCTTGATTTTAACTGGACTTGGCCTTTAAGGGTTAAATTTTGGTTTTAGATCTCTGTATATTAGTAGATGCTTTTATAACAACTAGTTTTTTTCCCCAAGTCACAAATGATTGTTTCTAAAATTGGGAAATGCATTCCTATTGGAAATGGCATTTATTAGGTTGTGGTCAACATTTTGTTTCTTTTCATGAACTAATGGAAACTCTAAGAAAGAAACGAGACTATAGGCAGCCAGAGCTACTGCCTCCACTGCCGCCGCCACCACCACCACCACCATTCTGCTGTCTGTATTCAGGAGGTGAAGTAGTGTATATTGGTTGGGTTAGGAATTCACACAGTTAGATGGCTGGTGGCCATAGTCACTCCTTGACTGTAACCTTAGGTTGAGACTCTTATTTCTCACGAACTAACCCCTTTTGTTGATTGAGTGGCATAGTTATGGTTATGGTGTTCGAATTTCCAAAGCTGTAAAAGGGACTTATGGTCTGACATTGGGGCAGATTATTAATATCAGGATTGCCTTGTATTGAAGCCCACTATCCAAGAACCACCAGAAACACACCTATTGTCAAACAAATTAAGTTCATTTTGCTTGCTGCAGCAAGAGAGATTGTACACCATAGGAACTGTGGGTGTCTTGCTAAGAGGCAATTGAGAGGAGCTTTTTATAGGATTTGGGCTTGTGCTGAGTGATTACAAGGAGGGTTTAATAAAGCAGGGCAGTTCACAAATTGGGCATCTTTGTAATTTATCTAGGCTTTACGAAGATTAAGATATGAGTAGTTGTTAATGAAGAAGCAGTAATCACTCTTGTTGGTCAAAAGAAGTGGATTGTGATTTGTAGAGGGTCCTTGTGGCTATCTTGCTGTACCGCAGGTCTCAAGTAGCTTTGTCTCATCATTGTTTTCCTATTCTTTGCATGTTCTCTGTGTTGAGTTGTAAACATCAAGGCCTAATTTCAGTGTCAGGGCAGTTTGTTACTTTCTCCTCTAGAAAGCCCAGTACGTGCTTTGATGTCTAAGAGAATCATGGGTTTCATTTTTATCCAGGCCTTTCGTAAAGCTTAATGGTAGGGAAGTGAGTATGATTTTCTACTTTAAGGACATGGAGTATGACTGTCCATTAGGGGCCTGTCTTGTACTAATTACACTCTATTCCCTCATTTGTAAAGGTTGTGTGTGATCCTGTCCTCCCATTATTCCAGAATTTATTTTTGCCAAGTGTCCAACATCCTGTATTTGTATAATTTGTGTTATGAGGAGCTTAATTTGGGGAACTTAAGAATAGCATTTTATAATTATCCTACTCTCCTCCCAACCACGTTTCCAGCTTTTCAAGATTTTCTGGCCTACGGCCATGCCACCCTGAATAAACTCGATCTCATCTGATCTCGGAAGCTAAGGAGGGTCGGGCCCTGCTTATTATTTGGATGGGAGACCACATCGGAATATTAGGTGCTGTAGGCATAAAAAAAAAAAAAGATTTTCTGGAATATGGATTTTTCTCTTATTTGTGTGTGTGTAATTTGCTTTCCACATTTGATAAGAATACCTTCTAAGTCTATAATGTTTTTTAGAACTGTTAACTGGTGTAAGACGAAGAGTACCATTCCAACAAACAGATGTCTCACCTAAACAGACATGATTTATAAATTAATGGCCTTCTGGTATAACTCTTCAAGAAACCACAAACTTATTTTGTTAAAATGGAGTCATGAGAAACTCCAGTCATATGCCTTGTTGAAATAGATCAAGTACCTGATCTACTTGGTCAAGTAACAATAACAATTAATTTTAATATAGAATAGCCATTTTCCATATCTACTTTTCTTTTATAAAAGCCTAACCTTCAACTAGAAGAAAAGTCAACATCAATTGTGCCTTCAGTTCTTCCACTTTTCAGGGTTAGAAATATCAAATTTTGCTAATGATACTGCTCAAATCACAGTAAAATGATTAGTTATTCTTCTATGAATCATAGTAAATAGGACAGCTTTTGATTAGCCATATCTGGTTCATATATGGCTGCCATGTAAGTTGAATGTATAATGTGCTTTTATAGAAAGATTTTGTACTTCCATGTTTTTATGGAAGATTATGTATTCACCTAAAAGTTTAAAGCACTGAAAAGTACAGAGTAAGCAAAATACCTTTACCATCCAGAAATAACCATCACCAACCCTTTGTATTATTTTTCAACACCATTGCCAATATTCTGCTAAGCACATAAATATTTTTTGAAGGAATGTAGAGTCACTTTACTTTTCTTTATAACCAAGTATGAATGTATCAGTATTCCCCAGGACATTAAACATCCTTCTAAACACTTTTTTTAGTGACTGTATAGTATTTCACTGAATTACTGTATCATAAATTGAATTCACTTTTGTTATCAGAAATGCAGGTTTCCATATTCACTACTACAAAATCACATGGCTAAGGACATCAAAGATAAATGTACTAAACTCTTACCACATACACAGCTTTGCTCATGATGTACATTCATTCTGTATTAGAATTTTTCAGTGTTAGCACCATTAACCTTTGGAGCTGGATAATTCCTTGTGGTGCGTGTGTCTGTGGGGTGGGGGGTGGGTATAGTGGCTGTCCTGTGCACTATAATATGTTTAGAAGCCTCCATGACCTTCACCACTAATGCCAGTAGCAATATCTACCTTTCCCCAGTTGTGACAACCAAAAATGTCTCCAGACAAAATCAAACTGGTAGGGAACCATTGGCATAAACTGTCCAGTCTATGGCTCCTTCACACACACATTATATAGCTGGCTAGTTTGTAAACTTCAAGTCTTAGCTTAAATGTCAGCTCTTCTGAGAAGCATTTCTCAAGATTCAGTGAACTCTTTCCCAGTTATTATTGTAGAACCCTCTTGTTTCATCGCACTTATCATGGTGACATGTTTTTCTTTCTTTTTACTGTTGACCTTTCACCACTAAATTGTATATATGGTGAGACTAGAGAACATATCTACCAGAGCCATTTTCATGAGCGTGTAACCTGTGCAGTCACACAGGGCCCCACACTCACAAGGGCCCCATGCTTGTTTTAACATTCTTCTGTCACCATCTTGAAGTTTGAACAAAGGAGCCTGCATTATCTTTTTGCATTGGGCCCTGCAAATTATGTAGCCAGTCCTATTGTATACCTTGCTCATTATGGAATATCTAGTGCCCAGGAGTGCCTGACATGGAATAAGAGTTGAAGTATTTGTTGACATCAGTCCATTGGAATAAGAGTTTAAGTATTTGTTGACATCAGTCCATGAGTATTGAACATCCAAGATTCTGCTTTGCATATACAATGATTTTTTTTTATGTTTTATGGTGTTATATAAATGGGTCAAATTTTGGCCCCTAAATGTTTTACTTATTTATAGCAGGTCAGAGCCTAAAGCCCACCAGTGCTAACTCAAATTTTTATATATCTAATTGCTTTCATATGTTCAAGAAGGCATGTTTATAGTCATTTAGAGTCTGCTTGTATTGTATACCTCACAAAACTGCATCTTTCATCAGCTAGTCCTGGATGAAACAAACTCTAGGGCTGTAAAAGACCCCAGTTGCCACTGCCCTTTGAAGCTCTCTGTCTCAGAGACTTCCCATCTTGCTGCTGAGTTAATATCACTTAGACAGGAGAGCCCCCTCTATAGTTCTCTTCTCTTTTGGAGTTCTCTTGTGACTTTTTCTCTTCTGAGTAGTAGCCCTGCACTGTTCTCTCTGGAAGGTCTCCTGCTGTAAGGGACATCAGTTCTCATGCAACCTGTGGAAGCACCACCCAAGTAAAGCTCATTGTATACCACCGCCATCTTGAGATGCTGCCTTTTCCTTGATCAGCCTTGAAATCCTCAAACTTACCACATATAGATGATTACTTAGTTATTTCTGATATCGGGTAGGGACTCAGAGCAGCAATACTGATTTTAAATATATTTCCTTTCCTCTACTAGACTATAGGCTACTTGAGAGCGGGATCTATGATTTATCTCTTTGTTCTATGATTAGGCCAAAATTAATAAGTTTTGATTTGTATAATTAACCTTTTATATATATAGTTACCTAATAGGTTCACTTTATTGTGTTTAATTATGTTTTCTGTGCTTAATATTAATAGAATGAGAAATCTGGAGTTGAAGTTTTTAAAAATATATTCTGATCTAGGCTCATTTGTGTTGTCAAGTACATTGTTTTAATGGAATCAATATTTTCTTGTGTAACTTTGCCACATATTCTATAAAGTCACACAACACTTTTAAGTGTAAATTTAAAGGAATTTTTTTATCTGTATTACCTAATATGTTTGAAATGGAGTAAATGAATTGCCAAATAAATGTCTGGAAGAACGTTTCCTCAAATGTCCTGCAAGGAAAGGAAGATTACTTAACAATTAAATACTGGAATTATTTGCATAGTTTTTATCATCATGTAGACAGTGTAGACAGTAGATCTGCTGTGGAACATTAATTGATCTATCATAAGGAGAACGGGGAAAAATAAAGGTCAGCAAATATAATTTACATTTGGCTCTGGATTGATTGGTGTGTGTTTTATGTGAATGTTTTTCTTGAAAAATAGTTTCTTTCCATGAAGATATTAATAGTAAGGAACTAGAAAGTGGTTTAGTTTTTCCATTTCCCACCCTTGTTAATTCCACATAAAGAGTAAAGTACATATTATTCCTGAGCTGGAGAGATTGTTTATTAAAGGATCCTGACTTGGGGTCCAGACTCCATATAGACCAAGCAGAGAGACCACAGCCTTTTGAAATAAGCAAACAAATAGTTGCTACCAAAGCAAAAACATGATATATGGAAGCAGGTATAATCTGTCTCTAAAGTATTTAAAACAATTCCAATTTTACACATACTCACTTAGTCTGTAGGATCTCTCTTCAATGATAGGTTAGGGGAAAAAACTTTTTTTTTTTTTTAGTATGAAGTGTGGTTGGTTACTTCTTAGGGTATCTTACAAGAGGTATTAGGTAATTTTACCTAAGTAGAAGGATTGTTTAAGTCAGTGCTAATGATACATGCATATTTTGATATGGTTCAGGTATTAACTTAAATGTGTTTCATATACAGCCATATGTAATAGTAGTAAACATTCTTTGTTTCATAATTTAAATTGCTTATTTCTCTTATTAGGATATTTGAATTATTAGTTTTCCTCTCCTGTGCTATAACCAAATTCCTTTTAGTTTTTATAATTCTATATGGAAATATAATTAAATAACCTTTGCAGATAACTTTTTTGGAGCTCATAGCCTTTTGCTTTTCCTTGTCTTACAGTTTCAAGGAACTTTAGTTGATGATTCCTTCAATATTTGTTTTGGGAGAGGGTAAGAACTGAGAAAGGAGTGGATAAAAAGCACATCAAGACTATGCCTTTGTTGATCAAAGGAATGTAAAAATTATCTCTGGAAGTCCTTGTTTTATATATATATACACACATATGTATGCATATACATATATATATATATTTAGATTTATTTGCTTTTTGAATAACTCTTATTTAGGAAGGCTATACCAACTTACATTTGGTTCATTTTCTTTTGATCATTGAAAATGCTGGTGTTTAATGAACTGAAACTGAAGTAGGTCAATAAAATGAAGAGATTAAGTCTGTTCTCACCAGGCTTGGGATACATTTCACTCTGGGGGAAAAAAGTAATTTTTAAAAAATTTTTTTTTTATCAACTTAAAAGGTAAAGGAAATAAGAATAACATCTGAAAGTGTCAGAAAGCTGAGGAATCCAAGAGTTCTTCAGGGTACTATTTGTCAGATGAAGATATGTGGATCTGTGTTTATGTACTTAAAAGCTTTAGTTACATAACAAAACAATTTTACTTTTTTACTTTTATAAATTCAGGGGCACAAATAAGCTTTAGGATATTAAATGTTTAATATTCTATTCATCTTTGGAAATATCTTACATACCAAACGAGGAAAAATAATAGGTATGATAAAGCATTAAAATGTCATGGGATAAGTAAATAGGGAAGACAGACATTTTCACTTATGATTTGTCCCATATTATAGTCACATATTTTAGTGAATAACAATGAACTTACAGTTTTGAAATAGCTTAGTCTTGGCTCTATCGCATATTAGCTATGTGATCTTTAGCAAAGAACTCAATCTCTCAGAAAATGTTTTTCTTTCTTAACACTGATAGTGATACAGGCTTTCTTTTTCCCTATCAGTGGTTTTCAAGGACCACATGGTATGGTGAATGAGCTTTGTAAACAGTAGTATTCTCTACAAATACTACATAATTAATTTTACATGATTAATTCTATTACAAATGTTCTTCTTAGATACATTTTTTATATTCTATCAGGGAGCAAAGCAATAATAATAGAAGTCCTTTTCCTTTATGCTGATGAAATACCAAACTGTCACATACTTTTCTCCCATCATTCGCCCTCAAAGTATTAATCCCTTGGAAACATAGTCCATGTTTTCATTCTTTATTTTAGTTAATAAATGATTTATTATTTATAGTTTAAGTCTATTGTAAAATCAGATTTGTTCATTCATATTATGTAATTTAAGAACTGAAGACTGGTATTTTGCAAAATAATATAATTTAAACTAATTCAGTTAAGATAAAGGGGAAGGTACTTTGCATGGAAAAGTGCAGAGTAACTACAAGCAGGGATAAGGTTTACCACATGTGATTGACTTCATGAGGTAAACGGGAGTTAATTCTCTACTGTGTTTTATTATGTTCTTATATGTCATTGCTCTGATGGGTCTTTCTGTGTCCCTTGTATTGAGGGTGTGAACTTTTCTTCCAGATGAGGGGCACAAAGGCGGAGTGTGCTGGCAAGTCTCTGCTCCTTCACATCGACTCTCTCCTCTGCTCGGTTTTTAGGCTATATCAGTGAGCATTCTTGTCTCTGGGAGTCAGTGGGGAGCAATGGCTGGAGAAGACTAGGCAAGTGGAGTGTGGTGGTTCCCAGGTCTCACTTTGTGGAGTCAGTACTAGCTGGCTATGAATGTCTGTTTAACTTAAGCACACACTCCTGTCAGGTGACTTCACAACTCTCTGGATTCTGGTAACTACTTTCTCCTCCTGCCTCTTAAGAGGTAGTAACAGCTTCTCCACTGTTGCTAGTTAGGGAGTACCACAGTATCCCTTACAGTTTTCCTATACCCTGCCCTTTATAAAACTTTTATCAAATAAGACGATTTGAGAGTACCAATCTATTTCTTTTCAGCATCCCATATGACAAAACTTAATATACTTTAAATATTTAAATCCACAGATTTAGAGATAATTTGATTTATAATGAAAATGCATAGAAATATAAATCGGTTCCGGAGTTAATGTATAAACATTTTTAGATGTTCACATCAATGATGATTTCTCTACTCACATTCAGTGATCATACTTTTGTTAGTTATTTCTTTCCCTCCCTTTCTCCTCACCCCTTTTATGAAGAATATTGGTGGTGGTTAAATTTTTAGGTTTCAGTTTGGAAATATGACTAAATTGATAATACGCCATTATAACACAGTAGTTTAATCCCCAGCCACTCCATCGAGTCAGCCAATCACGGAATTCTCTAGACTTCTATTTCACAAATGCCCCTATAATTTCCCAACCTACTAGCAGTGTCACCATCATGCTTTAATCTAGTGTCTGTCCATGGCTAGATTACTAAATCAGCCTACATCTACTCTTGGTCCTTGACAGTTCATCCCCAATTGAGTCCTAGTTGAGTTTCTAATAAAACTCAAATATTATCTTTATTTCTTGTGTTAAATTCTTCCATGATTCCCATGCCTTTCTTTAAAAAAAAAAAAAGAACATGATTATATTTGAATATATAAATTCTGTATAATCAAAAATAAAATAAACATAATAGTGAAATAAATGGGGAAAAAATAAACCCTATGGCATTTCATCTGCAATATCTAGCAACCAAAATGTTAGTGACCTTAATCACAAGTGAGCTCTTATAAATTGGTAACAAAGTCACTAATATTTCAAGGGAAATGAAATAACATACAGAGGAAATTTAAATCACATAAATGACTAATAAGGATATGTGAGGATGACAGGGCTCAACATTAACAGAGGGAAAACAATTTCTTAGGAATATCACATTGTCAAAGATTAAAAATACTGATAGCTAATGTTCCTGTAATGGTAGGAAGTAGAGTACTCTCACAAATACTGAGAGAGGAGACTGATGAAGAGTGTCTCTACATTCAGTGGGAATTCTGTAAATTTTGTGTATACCTTTTGCCTAGCAACTCTATAGGAAAGTATTTCAACTAATTGGGTAAATTTAAACATATATTCGTAGTGATTGCACAGAATATTTGTAGCCAATGTAAATATATATTAATGTCCATTAAATGATAAATTATAGATAATTATGTGGGCATTAAATCAAGGGAGGTGAAACTATATAACCAAAAAAGAAAAAAATGACATAACATGTTGAGAGAAAAAGCAAAGTATGGCCCAACAGGAGAAAAAAAAGGAACTTAAATATCAATTTATGTATGAACATACCCCAAAATAAAATATACAAAATCCTATTAATGGTAGATAGCCAATAGATAGCCTTAAGGAATAGAATTAGGAGGAGGGAAAAACAGTTAAAAAGTCAAATAGACTTAAAAAACTTTTGCGTCTTTTAGATTCTTAAAAAATATGATTTTGAATCACAATTTTAAATTTATTATGTGAAAAGTGAAGTTTATAAGTGTATGTGAGTCATACTAATAAGAACACTTATTAGTATGAATCATATACTTATATTAAACCCTTATAATTCTATCATTCTGAGTTTCTTTGTGAAATAATGTCTTCAGGGTTCATGGGCTTGAGTTCAAAGGCAACAGTGAAAACAGAGAGTTCCGTTGCTCTGTATCCTAATAGTCTTGACTTTCATGTCATATCAGACCCTTCATTATCTTACCTGTTTTCTTCAGTTTCATATGCTCTTTTTCTTCTCATTTGGAAGGGTTGCTTTTTGATCCTGAGCTAACATAAATAAAAATTGTTCCTTGCAGATGATCCTTGGAACTACCAAGGTAGTCTAAGCTAACTTCAGAGCCAGGAATTATTTCTAAAGTTATCTCTGAATGTGAGTACCAAATTATGGCATATCTTTCAGGTCAAATAGAAACATCATTTTTCTCTTGGAATATTGTGATAGTCTATTGGTCTTCTTTCTAGTTTGTCTTCATTGGAAGCCATTCTCTATATTGCTTCAAAGGTGATGATGTTTCTAAGTGATACACTTGAGAATATTGCCATTCTAAACTAATTCACACTTTCTGATTCAAGTAACATAAGCCCAAGTAAAATTGCCTTGAACTATGAAAGGAATGGATTGAAAATATATTGAGGCATCTCAAAGGACAGTGAAGGCAAGGGAAGGGCAGGGGTGTATATGTGCTAAAGAAATGAAAATTGGAACTAGCATGTTTACAAATCTCTTACTCCTTGTGATTTTAGGCTTTTTTCCTGTTGCAGAGCAGCCTTCTTCATATAGCAGAAAATATTGCTGCCATATAGCTTCCCCCCAAAAAGAGAGAAACTGACTCAACTCTCTTGGTTACAAGTTTAAAATTTTCAAGAGAAGATCACTGTATATAGGATGGCAGTATTTTTCACTAACTATAAAGATGAGCTATGGGGAAGGAGAAGAAGGATGTCCTAGCAAGCTCTTCAAGTCATACATTACAAATCTAGTGGTGGTTGGCACATGTCTTAAAAACGTCTTTTGTGGTTCCCCAGTGCTTACGGCAGAAGCTCAGGCTCCATGTATTGCATTTAAATTTCTCAGCAATGTAATTCTTACCTTCTTTTTGAGTCTTGTTTCCTGTGGTCCTTCCTCTTTTGTCTTTCTAGCTTTACTGT
This sequence comes from Pteropus medius, assembly GCF_902729225.1. Taxonomy (NCBI): domain Eukaryota; kingdom Metazoa; phylum Chordata; class Mammalia; order Chiroptera; family Pteropodidae; genus Pteropus; species Pteropus medius. The sequence goes on from NW_024340848.1 coordinate 4,438,420, forward strand.
TAGGAAAGGTAATCTGCCTTGGGCCCAGAATGTCCTGTGTGTTTTTACTGGGTACGCTAAGAATGCAAGCTTCTGACTTCCCTTTACGTGGGCCATTTCTCAGTGTTGTGTTTGCAGCAAGCAACCCTGAGGGATAGTTTCTCCCAGGTCAAAGCAGAGGATTGTTTTTGCTTGGTATAAAAGTGGAGAATCCCCTGCAAGATGAGTGTCTTTCCCTGTAATGCAATCTGCTCCAGGTGCAGACATCCATCTAGAACACCCTGCAGAGCAGGGTAACCCACGTCATAGTCATGCTGCTTGCTGTGCTGTGAGTCTCTTATCTTCTGTCAGCATCCAGAAACAGTAACATGCTAGCTTGTTAACCTGTAAATAGGAAGAGCTCCCAGACCCTTCACAACTCCCCAACTTCTCCTAGACCACACCATACATAGACTTGGCTTTCCATTTTAGCCATACCTCAATGCCTTTGTTTTCCCCAATGAAGTATACATTTTTATATGAATCTTGCCTATTGTTGCCTCTCTCTGGGATACTGTTCTCCCTTTTCTTTCTCCAGCCTTGTCTGGCCATTCTGAGTTCAAATTCGTTTTGCTGCTTATTACTTTTGTGAACTATAAGAAACTCATTTTCTTATTTATAAACTAGGACTATTTTCTGTCTTGTAAATTTTTTTGGTAAGGAGATGATAAAGTATCTACTTAAAAATTATTGAATAGATCTCAAAATCTCCTGTGACCCCCTCTCTTGTCTCTCCAAGAAGAAGAAATCATTTCTTCCTCTGTGCTCCCATAGAATTTAGTACATAACTTCTTTAATAACACTTTGTCACATTAATTAATTTTTTTACAAATGTGTTTTTCCATAGACTGAACCCTGAAGGGACAAAACTGCATTCTCTCCTTCTTGATACCCTTAATAACTATCACAGTGTCTTGTACAGGTGTTTAATCAATATTTGATGAATTCATTTGATTTATTAATCAAAATAAAGAACAGGAAATTACTCTGCAGTTTAGCACAGGTGGAAGGAAGACTGAGCATCTCCTGACTAGTCCGCTGAGAAGGGGGGCTATGAGCCCGCACACACCATAGGGCTGCCTACTCCCACTCACAGCATATAAGCTTACACATTTATCAGCCCTTATGATGCATTTTTAAAGAACTCTGGTTAAGTTGACCTCAAAAAGTATAACTAGCAAAACCCACACTGTGTTCTGCTGCATATTATTTCTATTAGTTGTTTAATTGGTCCTCCTGGTGCAAAGGATCTCACCGGCTTGGGAGAAATGCTGCATTCTGAACATGTTTCTTAGAGCCGCAATATATATCAGCATATTAAAGCTTGGAGAAGTATTACATTTGAGGAAACCTATTTGTTTGATTATTAAGAAAACAAATTTATTTGCATAGGGTAAGAATTTTTTTAACTTATCTCACTTCTTATTCCCCTGGGACTTTTTTTTTTTTTTTAACCTAATACCAGTTAGAGAAGCCCTTCTTGAAAAAGTCGATGGAGCAGATAGATTTAGAAAGCAGAATTATTAGAACCTTTGAGAGGAAAGGAAGAGTCTAGTATGATTCTCAGTAGTCTAGTATGATACTTTAGTAGACTATAAGACACTTTGTAGGGAGGAAGGTACGTCATGGGGCATGTCAATATTGCGGCTATTGTGGTATATCAAGGTGGAATGTACAATAAGTATCACTGAGAGAGTAGTATAAATAAAGATTTGGGGATCATTAGGTGTGTAGGTGAATTCCTAGGAGTAAAAGATCACACAGGGACAGAACTGAGAGGCAGAACCTGGGGCAACACAAATAATTAAGGATTAAATGAAAGAAGATAATCCATTGGTGTTCTAGAAGTCAAGGAAGGGCTTTGAAAAGTGAGGTATTAATACTATCCGATTTCACAGAGATATCAAGAGTGATTAGAAATTAATAAATCTCTCTTGAAATGACAACTTGGAGTTTACCAGTTACCTAGGTATATGCATTTACCAATAAGTGGTGGGGTCAGAATTGAGATTGTAGGACTGACATGAGAATGAAGTGGAAACAAGGGGTTCAGATTACCCTTTCCACAAGCTTAATTCTGTGAAGAAGAGAAAAAGCTAGAGTGTAATCGGTCATTTTCGTGTTTTTGTTTTGCATTCACAGTTCATAAACATGTCTTAGGTTAAGAGAGTGATGTGTCAAGTGCAGAAAAGTGAGGCAGCGATTAGTCACACAAGGCTTTTTTGGCTATGTTAAGGATTTTGGATTTCATCCCAAGAGCAATAGAAAGCCATGAGAAATCTTTAAGAATAAGTACAATGAACAAATTTGCATTTTTAAAAACCTCTTCTTGTCTTACAGTATCCATTTAAAACTTCTAGGTGTAAGATTAGAGTGGCGGTAGAACAGATAGGAAGAAGGAAATTTTAAAATTACTTAAGAGGTTGAATCAATATGGTCTTGATTTCTTTCTTCTAGTTATTTTGCAACGGGAATCTATTAACATACTTCCATTATATTTTTTAAGTTGTACATCCAGCTGAAATCAGTCTGGAAATACAAGAGGAACATACTGACCTTGAATTCATGGATGTTAGAATAATTTTAATTATATTGCATGTTGCATGTTGTAGGTGGCTATTCATATAACATATGCTTCTCACTGCATCATTAATATATTCTTATGCTATAGGCCCATTGTTACTATTTGTGGGTGTTATAAAATTTCTAGAGGAGCTAATAATTTGAACCAGAAGGAGTCAAGCCTTGGTGTCTTAAGTGTTTTCAATTATAGATTTCTATTTTATGTATGTATTTTATCCTAGCTCTTTCAACATTAATTTAAATGTAAAGAGGTTCATGTAGTCTGAAAAGCACTGTAAATTAAGTATAGAAATGATATGAAAAATAAGAGTAGGAAAATAATATGAAGTATAAGGTTAGGACATGAAATACATATACATTTTAGCAGAATAAGACATCAACACTTGTGAGCTGGGCTGAAAATTTTGGTTCTGAGTTTCCTATTAGCCACTACAAAGAATAATAAATTAGTTACATGATTGAGAGCAGTTTTTAGAAAGAACAAGTAGTGAGCAAGAACATTTCCATGGTTCTTTTTAGAATAGGTCATATAATGATATAAACAATTTAAGCCTTAGTGGAGATTCCTTAACCAATAGAGAAAATGCGTTTGGAATATTTGGATTGTGGTCTCCCTAGCCAGGAAAAGACAAGGTGCAGAGGAGACGCTTTCCTTGTAGAATGAAATATAATGGTGTTTGACAATAAGGTGTTAGATTGAAATTAAGATGTGTTATTGGAATAGAAAATGATCAGGTCAAAACTTTTAAAGATGCTAATAGAGTCTCCTGATGATTATTACCTGTGGAATGCTTTTAACAGGTTATACCAAGTCTGTCCAGGCTGCTTACGGTAAACACACCTGTAACTCATGAATCTGTGGAGCATGGCCCACAGGAAAATGCCACTGTCTGTTAAATTATTATCAGAACTTCTTGAGACAAGAATGACTTCTTTTGGTGAGGTTGGTGGCAGGATTAGATGGTAAAGTATAGTGGGTGAAGATTGGCGTAATCCAGTATTTTCTCAAAATGTGGACCAGGAACTCCTATAGGATATCATAATCGTGACTGACATTCCAAGAGTTCAGGAGGTATTAAACCTAGTGTGGAGGCTGGCAGTGCATAAGAGTTAGGAAGAAGTTAACCCTGTTGTTGGAAATTTTGGAACATGTAATTCAGAAGAATAAATATTGAGTCATCTTGATAAATTTTAAAAATGCATGGCTAACTATATAATCTTATAAATATCTAGATTCTAGGCAGATGCCAGTCATCTAGTTTTTGGTGGAATGCTTTTAGCTGCAAGTAACAGAAAACAACTGAAAGTGATTTAAACAATGAGACCATTTTTTATTTTCTATAACAGAAATTCTCAGTGTAGAACTGTTTAAGTGTGATTTCAGTGGAATGACATGATGGCTCATACTAGGCTTCTCTAGAACAGTCTAGATTTTTTCCAACAAGGCTGTTGTAGTTGCAAGAATTAAATGTTAATGGCTATACCTACAAAGGACAGAAGAGAGGATGTTCCTACTTTAATTCCATTTTTAAGACTGAGGAGAGCTTTCTAAGAAGCTGCTTGATGTCTTTTCCTTCAAGGCTTACTGGCCAGCATTGAGATTCTTCCACTGGCTTTAAACAAGTGAATAATCCATGGGCTAGGGAGAGATCCACCTCCCATGATGGGTTTAGCTACCTGAGGAGAGTGGATATAATAGGGATTCTTTTAGGAATGGATAATTGAAAACTAGCTATTTGGTAGACAACCAACCATTTCTAGAACATTGATAAAGGCCCCTAATCTAATCTAATTGACCTCAGGCTAGGAAAATGTTAGACCACCATAGAGTAATGTCCACGGAATGGTGACAGGGAAGCAATATGTGAATCAAGAATTTTATAACTGTACAAATTGTCAATCAAGTAGTAAGGAAATAGAAAAATTCTAGGATATACAAGAAAAAGAGTATATTACCCATTTATCATTCCAGAAAGATTTTCTTAAAGGTTAATCCACCAATAGAAGGGAAAAAATAGATGAAAGTTGTGATATCTTGAAATAAAAGGAGTTGTGTTAATCATTAATTCTGTTTAAATGCATATTTAAAACTAAATATCTTTGGTAGTTATTATTACTGAGTAGAATGCTATCGCTTTTAATTACAGAAAAATAAAGAAATTAAAAATAGTGGTTGATCATGTATATCGGTGAGGGTTCAATGAGAAAAGTAGAACCACTAGTACATATACTTGTTATAGGAGTTTTCCTTTTGAAACTGTGGTTACGCCGTTTCTGGCAGACTGTTGTCTTCTGTTTTGATGCTGAAGTTTGAAGTCCGTAAGAGAAGCAGTTGGGAAGGTAAGACGGATGTTAAATTGGAAGAGTAAGGATAAGTAAGGATGAATCCACAGACATAAGCTGGAGCTCATGAGGAGAAGAGACTGAAATACATTTCAGCTTTTGTTGCCTCTGGTCTTGGTGGGGTATACGTCTGGCCGAAGCCAGGGCCGTTTGTCAAGTTGCTAAATATACACACCTGGCCCAGGAGTTAGAGAAACTGAAGGAGGATCCAAGGGAAGGTGGAGCCATTGCAGGTGCGGGTTGCTGCCTCACACTAACTAGGTGAATCAGCAGCTCAGGACATGTGTGAGCTACAAAATGGCTAAAATTGCATTTTTTGCCCTTCACATCTCCTGGAAGAACCTCTGCTGTGGCCCACCCTAACTGAAAACATACAGAGAAAGAAATTCTAGGAGATCTCAGCAGACTGCAAAGCTACCACCACATCAGGGGAAGAAAATCCAGGAGATAGCAACAAAACTGGGCTGAAGAGAGAAATAGGATTGTTTACTAATTTTTTAAATAGTAAAGGATGGTGGCTTTCAATTATATTTTATTCCCGAATTAGATATATTGAGAAATATGGATTAAGCATACTATTTAATATTATACAGACAATTTAACTATCTAAAATTGATTTTATACACTTCAAATGACAAGGAAAGCATTTTGTAGGAAGAGGGTAGTGATATAAAAGGAAATGCAGAATATATAGCAAAAGATAGAAAAAAGGAAATAGCTATGAATCATAACATAAAACAAGTGACAGATGTAAGCCCAAACATCCATACTACAATCAAGAGCCTAAATTGGATAAACATATTTAGAGACTTTCCAAATGGATCTAAAAGAGAACACAGCTATGTGTTGTCTTTATGAGATATGGTTGAAAAATTAAAAAGAATTGATGATAAGGGAAGATGAATTCAGTTTTGGACATTTGAATTTGAGATGCTTGTAAGATATAGAAGTGGAAATAAAACGTAGTCAGATATGCAGTCTGGATTCAGGAAGGGCATTATTACTTGATAAGATATAATTTTATGAGTCTTTTGCATGCAGAAAGCTGTGGATACAGTCACTTAGAAGAAGGAATGTAACATGGGAAGAGAAGGGAGACTTGAGGAAGTTCAACATTTAACAATTAAGTAGAAAAAAAATTATATTAGGCTGAAAGAGAGTAGGAAAGTCAGGAAATTGGAGGATCTAACTCAGGAAGGGCGTATTCAGCTGTGTAGGCTTCTGAGAAAAAAACTAGAGAAGGGTTTGGCAACATGAAGATCATTGCTGATGTTTGAGAGAGCAGGTTTGACAGACTGTGATTTGGAAGTTGAAGAGAAGGGATGAGATTGGGCTGATGAAGGAAAGTGAAGAAGTATAGACAGTGAAAACTATTTCAAAGAGTTTGATTATAAAAGGGAGGGAAGAGAAAGAGTACCCTGGTAACTGGGAAGGAATTTGGAATTCATTTTGTTTTAGTTGATAGAGAAGTTGATCCACACTGAGGAGAAAGGAAATAAGCAGTATATAGGGTTTATGAGAAGGCAGCAATGAACCTTTTTTTTTTGCATTTTGAGAGAGTGGGTAAGAGAAGATAAAAGAAACTTGAGACATTGGGGTGGCATGTTGGTTTTCCTGATTATACCTCAATTTCAATTTAATGGAAGTGTCAATGAAGTCCTAATATTGTTATAAAAGTTATCATGAAATAATCAAGTAATCAAAAGTCATCATGAAATAGTAGAAATTGTACTCAGAAGTGTTGAATTATTGATTTTGGAAGCAAAGAGTTTTGATACTGACAAGATCTGGGAGTGAGTATGGAAGAAGTGAGGAACTGATGTGTACAGAAAAAGTGGAGATCAGGAAGCTCTAAGTTGAATTTATAAAGAAGGCTGGGTAAAGAAGACTGTGTGTTAAAAGCAAAAGTTTTCAGTGAACAATTATTTCTGCATTTTAAGATGATGGTGGTGACAGTTTTTAACTGAACAGGTGAGTCATAGGATATTTTTTCTATGACTGTTTCTGTGTAACAAACCACCCCAATGGTCAGTGGTGTAAAATGACTATTATGCTCACAGATTTTGTGGGTAAGGAATTTGGGTACAGTATGGTATATTTCTGCTTCATGATATCTGCTTTCAAGTAGAGATGACTTGAAAGCTGAGGGTGGTTGAAACTAGCAGAATGTTTGGACCTCAGATGAGTTGGTCTGAAATATCTACACATAGCCACTCCATGTGATCTGTGCAGATGGGGTATTTTGGGGGTCCTCGTGGCCTAATGGGTAGGTTATAAGAGTATGTGTCTCAGGGAATAGTGCATAGAAACTGCCAATTTCTTAAGTTCTGGGCCTGAACACCAACACAGATCCACTTTTGCTATATTTTTGTTAGTCTAGTAATCACAGAGTCTAGACTCAAGGGGAGAGGGCATAGATCCCACCTCTTCATAGGAAGAGTATCAAAGAATTTTGTAGTCATGTCTTAAAACTGCCAGAGAGATACATATAAAAGCCCAGAGCTCAACTTCTCTGCATAATAAAAATGGAGGAAATATTTAGATTTGTTGAAAGATTGGGAAGAAGGAAGGACTAAGTAGGCAGAGCTGCTTGTCAGGGTAGGTGAGGGATATAGGAATAGGCGTGCCTAATATTAAATATTTGACTTGTATTTCAGCTCTGCAAACGTCCTAAATCTTCAGTACATTCTACCACACAAATACAGATGCTTGCTTGCTTTCTGCCTTCCTCCCTCCTTCCCCGTTCCTGTTGGTGTGTGCGTGCGTGCATGCATTTATATTTATGTGGTGGTGAGGAGATAGGGAATAGAATGAAGGGGAAGGAATTAATGAGACTTATTATGGTTTGGCACAGAATAGAGAAAGGGCCAGGCCAGCCTCAAGAGGTGAAATGCAGGTGACAGGAAGAATTCTGTAGAAGCAGGAACTCAAACCAAAGTTGCCACAAGAACCTAAGTCCTCAGGAACATGTGGACGTCTTGAAGAGGGTGTAAGTACGATGGGAGTTGAACTAACTTCTCAGTTATAAAATGGGGCAATGATAGCAATGAGCAGGAAGAAGGTGGAATTGTCAGAGAGCAGAAGTTTCAAAGGAGAAAATTTTATAGAAGTAATCCAAGGAGAAATTTAAGAAAATCAGCACTAGGGATACATTGATTTTTGGATATATTGGGCATACATCCCCCCTCCAATCTGCGCTAATAGAATTTAAGAGTAAACATCTTGTACTTGATGGGGCCCTAGGGAAGAACAAGTTTCTGGTTGAGGTAAGAGGACACAGGAAACTTTTGGAGAGGGAATGGGACATAGGGGATAACCAGAGGGTGCAGTAAAAAGATCTAGAAGAGATAAAGGTTGTGTGGCTTATTAATGGAGTTGAGCAGTTGGAGAGTGAAAGTATCATAGAGCATACCAGAGGAGATTATAATTTAAGATGTGATCAAGAGAAGTAAGGATGCGAGGAAAAAGAGATTTAGTCCATTAGTTTCTTGGAGCATTGGGTTGTAATTTTCAGCCCAGAATTCACCTGTGGCCTGGAGTTGGGCACCATAGCTGTGTTGTGTGCTGGGGTAGGGTGAGGAGGAAGCATGGGCTTAACAGGCCAGGCAGTGCTACTGTGATTGGCTCAGCACTGTGTGTGGCTCTCGAACCTTGCTGTAGTCAGCTGGATGGTGGTCTCTCTTTGGGGTCCTTTAGGTGGTTGAGTAAATTCATCTTGAAATCTTTTTAAATGAGAAGATTATTGGTATTTGGATTTTAGCAGAAATTATATGGCTTAGAGAGACAAAGAAGAAGCAGGTCTTCGGTGAAATTGTTTAAGCAGTGATGTCAAAGGTTGCCTAAAATTACACTTTCTCTATACTTTGAGTTTTCTGAACTAATTCAGCCCCTTATGGTTTTGTCAATTTGATTGAATTTTCATTTATATTTATTCACAAGCATCTGGGTGACACGGTTCCCTTTAATGTGTATGTTAAACAAACATGGTGGCCGTGGCGGGGGTGTTCCTTTAGTAGAGCTGAAGTGCCAAGTAATAGTTAATTTTTAGTACATTGTATGTTTGTCGGTACACAAAAAAGCCCTGATGATTGGGTTGGGACAGTTTTCAGTGTCAGTCACCATTCCCTACCCAAAACCGTTCTACCTGCCCCCACACAATTTCTCAGTCTGTCTTATTTGGCTGGGTTTTTCCACCATCACATATTTGAGAGTTCTGGAGAGCCTTCTATGTAAGCTTTTATTGAATTCATCCTTTCTTGCTACCCCTTCACCAGAGTAGTAGCTTAGGCACTTTGGTTGCAAGAAACACAAAGTAATTTGCTCTAATACAAACATAATTCCCAAAGTGTAGGAAATAACGGGGCCTCAGAAAAGGACTAAAGCTGAAACTACAAATAGCTCTGACAGTTTTCCCTTCATTGCTCTGTATACTCTGCTTTTTGTCTCCATGGTGGAATAGCATGGACACTTTACTCCTAAGTTGTGTATAAAGCGTTTCCGATGGCAGACAGACTAGGCTTTTTCTTTGTTACATTCTAAATTCTCAGATGACACAATATGGTTGGTTCTGGTCTGAGTCACTCACAGATAGTTAGAAGGGGCCTACAGCATAAGAATATATTAACTATGCAGTGAGAAGCATATGTCCTATGAATAGCCACACACAATTCATATGTGAGGTCACATGGCACACGTGTGGCTGGCAGGGATCTCTCCAATGGAGGTGATGAGAGAGAGTGGTTCTCAGAGATAAGGGGGGTGGTTATTATGAGGTGGGCCGATCCCACACGAACTGTGGTCTAATAAGTCGCTGGTGTCAGCTCCATCCATGGGTGAGAGTTCTCTCTGCTTCCTCATTGCTGGCCCCACCTGACCAGCAAGGTCTTTAGCCCATGTACAATAGTGGATGCAAATAGATCGACAGGTAATGCTTAATTTCTTGTGCCAGATAGTTCAGAACCTAAGCTTCAGCCTGGCTTGGGGGAGCTCTGCTGTGTGTGCCTGATTTCATCTAGAGAAAAAGTGTGGATTGTTGGCTATTGACATAATGTTTTTAGGTGAGTTTGTTAAAAAGAAATAGAATAATATGGGACTTCTTTTAAATTGTGGGGATGAAATTGCAATTCATTTTTTTTCATTGTTCAAGTAGCAGGCTATACAGTTGCTGTTCCTGAAAAAAATATATATGCATTAATTTATGACTAGACCTTTCGTCCCCTGAGCTGATTAACATGTTATAGAATGTTGCCTTCAGATTCGTGACTCCAGGTTTGAGTAAGCCTGTCCAGCATAGCTTTTCTCTGCTTCACTGACATGGAATACATACTTTCATATTAGACATGCTTGTTATTGATATAAAAGTAAGGATTTAAGTATGTGATTTTGTGCAAACATTAATCAACCATTGCTGGAAAGACAACTCTAGCATATTGTTGAGGATCAGTGATGCCATTTATATATTCGAGGGACAGCATTACAGTTCTATAGTGAATATTACAGTGAATATTATGTTGATCCTACCTGCTAAAATTGTAGATTGCCAAATGTTACTTATTTTTTATTGAATCCAGAAGCGTAAAAACTCATAACAGCTGAAGCACTTTATTCTTCTGAAAAAAAATTTGTTTTTTTAATTTTAATGAATCACTATAATTTTTGTAGGATGATGCCTGTATTTTGTAAAAGAAAAAATATGAATCAATAAATGACAGTGTTCCATTATTATGATTAATATTTGTAAAAATATAAATACAATAATCACAAATACTATTTCAAATGGTTTATTGAACCAGTTTTTAATGTCCTCAGCAATATACTCATCCTGGATCTATATTTAAAACTATCTCATTAATTTTAAGTCATGAAAGTGCCTCCTTAGGTTTCTTACAAAATATTTATCTGAAAGTTTGGAGAAAGGGAAGGAGACGAATTCTTTACTGGAGAGCTATTGTTCCAGGCACAGTGCCAGTTACGTACAATACACTGATAGAAAGCAAAGGGGGTCTTTATCCTGATGGAGCTTGCAGTCTTGGGAGAGAAACACAAATTAAATAGAATCAATTAAATACACAAAAGCAAATGTTCAGGAAAGTACCGGGATGCAGGGTCCTATTAGAGACAAGCATCCCTTCTGTCCATGATTGGTAGAAGTTAGAAAAGAATGGCCATTAAAACTGTTAAAGTTTTAGCATGACAGCTTTCAGTGAGTTGAACTGACCTTATAATTGTTTCTTATAATTACTAGGATCCCAAATGCAATGCAAATGCTCATGTGACTATCTAGAGTCAAGAAAATAACCAAAATCCTTGCACCAATGATTACAGATCTTTGAAAAGTACAAGCTTCTTGAATGTGTCTACTTTGCCCAACACAGCTGATCTCTCTCTTCTTAAAACTCTTCCAGGACACTACTCTCTTTTCTTCTTACTTCCCTCCCGACAGCCATTTTAGTCCTTCTGCCTCACTGACTGCTCCTTTTCATGTTTTTTTAGGGGATCTTCCTCTGCTCCATTCATATTGTTATACCTTGTATTGACTAGTGGTTATCACCCAGAGGAAATTATGCCCATGAGGGACACTTAGCAATCTCCAGAGATATTTTGGTCACATCTGGGGAGTGTGCTACTGGCATCTCGTACATAGAGTTCAGGAATGTTGCTAAACATACTTGTATAGGACGGCTCCCCCACAAAAAAAGAATTATCTTGCCTCAAATGTCAATAGTGTTGAGGTTGAGAAACCCTCTAAATTTTATAAATTAAACTCTTAAGTGAAACCCTTGTTGAAACCCTCAGTATTTAATAGCATTTTGCATGTTCAAGTATTATTTCTACATCTTCAGTTGGATCTCTAGTAGACTTCTCATTTCTAAATCAGAATTGTTTTTTCCTTAAATCTGCTCCTCCTTGTGTGTTCTCTTTTTCTGTTAATGGTACCACTTATACATCCAGTTTCTCAGGTCAAAATATTAGGGTTATTCTTGATTCCTGGCTCTTTCTTCAGATTGGATAATTTCTATTGACCTATCTTCAGGATCTCTGACTCTATTGTCTATTCAATTATCAAGCCCATCCAGTGACATTTTGCTATATATTTATATATTATATAATATAAAAATATATTTTTTCAGTTACAGAATTTCCATTTTATTTTTTTATAGTTTATTTTTGTCTCCTGAAATTTTTTTCCTGTAATTTATTTAGAGCGCATGTTCCTTTTATATCACTGAATATAGTTGTAATATCTGTTCTAGAGCCCTTTTGTGTTTATTTTAACATCTGAGTCATCCCTGGCTGGTCTTAATTGTCTTATCTCTTAAAAATGGGTCACATTATGCTGCTCCTTCATATGTCTAGTAATTTTAGATTGTCCCCTGGATGCTGTGAATGTTATATTTTGGTGACTCTGGATTTTATAACATTCCTTCAATGAGCATTAATATGTTTGTCTTCAGAGAAAATTAACTTGGTTGGACTCAAATTGTCAACTGTGTCTCTTGGGCAGCAACTTCAATTTTAGTTCAGTTCTTTCATCCTTAGCTTGCTGTAGCTGGGTTGCTTACTGGCCATGCGAGGTGTGGTTTGGGAGTCAGCAGAGGTATGAACAGAGTTTACACACAGAAGTTGGGGTTCTCTCTCTCTGACCCTCCTTTTCCTGGTATTTCCCCAGCACTTGCCTGTAGCTCTGGTTTTCCTAATCTCTATCTTTCAGTTCCTCGGTCTTGAAAGACTTAGTTTATTATTGGAATTTAGTCCTTTTGTACATGGACCTCCTCAAGCTATAAGTCATAGAGATAAGAAACTAATCTCATGCTTTTTCCTTCTCCAAATATTGACTACCTTTCAGAAACTGTCTTTTGTTCACTCTCTAGAGCTTTTGGGTCATTGATTGTTGTGTTTTGTCCAGAGTTAATGGTTGCTCTGTGTGGGTAGCACTGCAGTACTGCAAGTGAAACTCTTCCTGTTGTTTCTTGGTCATGAAAAGTTCATTTCCAATTCACAGCTGGAAACATTAAAGGAGTCTTATCAGATCCTCCATTCAGTGTTAAGTCTTTGAAGTTCTGGAATAAACAACAAAAGAGAATGGAATGATTTGGTCCACTATAACATTGAGAAATATTATTACTGTTATATTGACTAGATTTCTTTATATGGTGAATAACAGAAGAAATCGTGTTAGATTTAGGCTTCACTCTAAGCCAGAAAATGACTGTGACATCTGTAAGCCTTGTGTCATTCAATTTAGTTCCAGCAGGAGAGAGAAAGCTTTCCTGGAGGCCTCAGCAGCTATCTCTTTGCATTTCTTTCTTGTGACTGGCTGTTCATTTCTCAATTGATCATTGTGCTGATAAGATAGGATGCTATGTTTTAGCCAATCAGGAGTCATCTTTATGTGCATATCAATCTCATCTAAATCACGCGAATGTGAGTAAGAGATAAAGCTCCAAAGGAAATTTCAGGAGAGGGAACAGGTGCTGCCCAGCTCTCAGCATATCCAATGTTGTTGTCATGATTCTTGCTAGATTCATGAGCTTAAGTGTTTTTTATTCTACTTGGATGAAGGAATGCATTTGACTCAGTCAAAACCCTTTCACCATGATAACATTTCACAAATGTTGCAGAATGTATGGCAAGAAGACGTTCTCAGAAAAGATGGAAGGAGCACGTTTACCAGTATAACCTTTCTACTCTGAATTCCAAGATCCTATTTTCATCTGGTAACCATTTTTTTTTTTAAATGATATTTAACATCCATTATGGTAAACCCAAGATATATCTTGATCTAATGTCTTGATATCAAGGACCATTTTCTGTGTGCTACACATGTAAAATTCTGTAAGTTGACAAGGGGAAACAATGTTTGAAATAAAAGAAAATGCAACCAGCAGTCCTATTTTAAAAGTCTATAAAATAAAGCACAGATACAGAAAAACTTTGGATTTAAGCATATTCAATTGATTGAAGTTTATTGTAATTATTATTACCCAAACTCAGATTGTCCCATGTTTGGCCAGTAGAAACCTTTTGAAATTGGTTTCTGATGTGGGCTAAATTGCGTCCCCTACAAAATTCATAAGTCAAAGCCCTAATTTCCAATATGATATTGCCCTATATTGGGAGGTAGGGCATTTAAGGAGATAATTAAGGTGAAATGAGGTTATAAGGTTGGACTTTAAACCAACGTGACTGGTGACCTTCTAAGGAGAAAGACCCTTGGAGTGCACATGCACAGAGAAAAGGCCATGCGAGAACACAGAGAAAAGGCAGCCATCTGCAAGCCAAGGAGAGTGGTCTCAAGATCAGGCACCTTGATCTTGGACTTTCAATGTCCAGACTGTAAGGAAATAAGTTCCTGTTGTTTAAGCCACTGGTCTATGTTATTTTGTTATGGTGGACCTAGCAGACTATTATAACTCCTAAGTCCTTTTAATATGACCCTTGTAGTTATTTGATAGCTTCTTCGCTATTTGGTGTAAAGGATATTTTAGCTGGTCTGTCATGTTGTACATTTCCTACCCTAGATCTAGAATGAGATCAAGAAACACTGATTTCTTCTTCAGAGAAATAATATTTTAAGACCATAATCTGGGCTTGAGGGATCTGAAGGATGCCCTTTGCCACTTGATTAGTCATTATTTCTATACATACACACAGTTGAAGGTAAATTTCTTTATAATTTCATGTTAATACTTCAATTCCAATTCAAAATTAGAGTTTTACTTAACCACTTCTTCATTATGTCTGTATCTCATTTCTTCTGTACCAAACAATTCTGATTTTCAGGATATAGAATATTAGAGAATAGAGTTGAATATTTCATAATTACTTACTAGTTTTTAATCTCATATTACACCCACAATAGTTCCAAATTACATGAAATATAGTTTTTAGTATTTGCCCTATTTTCCTCTTCGAGGGCTTACATTATTAACAGTATTTGTTGTTGCTGTCTTTCAAAACCTTTTGTTCTTTTTGATTTTTTGCAATTCCTTGTTTTCCATCTTCTATTTCTTTAAATGCATAACCTTTGTGTGATTGGCTCCCGTTTCTTCTTGTTTAATCCTCATTTCAGAATTTTTTTTCCATCTTTATTTTCTGATTTTCATATCTGACTTTTTCTAATTTTGATTTTTGTTGTTCTTTCATATTTTGTGTCATTATCTTTTAGCTTGTTGTGAAATAGTATGCTTATATTTTTGATCTTTTTATTTGGGGGGTGGATGTCTTTCTGGCATGCTTTCTTTTGTGGAGATATTATTCTGTTCCTTATTCTCTTTTTAATTATAATAAGTCTGAGATTTGACTTCAATATTTTTTGTTGTTCATTTTATGTTAAGTTAGCTTCTTTCCTGAAAATTTAGATTGAGACAGGCTTCAGGAAAGCTTTTCTAACTTTATAGAACTTCCTCTTCTGTTGTTTTCGTGTAGTATTTAAAAGGATGGCTGCTTGCATCTGGCCTCAGTGTGCCCTGTAGCTCTTGCTAAGCAGCCCCAAGACTGACACTAGTGGCAGCCAGCTTTGATTTGCATCTTAGCCTCTCCAAGGTACCTGCAAACCCAGCACAAGTGACAATCATATGCAGATTACTTTGTAGCTCATACCCAGGTGGCTCTGAAAAAGGCACAGGCAGCCACTGACCTTGGCCTGCAACAGAGCCCCTCCCAAGAGGCCTCAGACCAATACATCCTGTGGCTAGCTTCAGAACACACCAGAGAACCATCTAACCACCTCCACTAATGACCTACCCAAAAGGGCAGACTCAGTAGACACCAGAGCCCTACTAAATTGAATCTTGCTCTGTAGGTTCAGTCTCTGCACAACAGTCCTTGAAACCAATTAACCTGAGGGTTAATCCTTCCCATTGACATGCAAATGGCAATCAAGGCTCAACTACAACAGGAGGACACATACAACTCATACAAGGGACACATCTGGAGCACCTGGCTAAGGTAACCAGGGATACTGTTCCACTGGGCCCCACAAGACACTGACTGTATAAGGCCACTGTACTAAGATTGGGAGATATAGCAGCTTTACCTAATACATAGAAACAAAAACAGGGAGGCAGCCAAATGTGTAGACAAAGAACGTGTCCCAAAAGGAAAAACAGAACAAAGCTCCAGAAAAAGTACTAAACAAAATAGAGACAAACAATCTACCAGACGCAGAGTTAAAACACTGATTATAAGGATGCTCAGTGATCTCACTGAGAACTTCAACAGAGAGATAGGAAACATAAAAGTGGAGATAGAAAACATGACTACAATAAATGAAGACTGCATTAGAGGGAATCAACAGTAGATTAGATGAAGCAGAGGGTCGAATCAGTGATTTGGAAGCTAAGGTAATAGAAAACACCCAATCATAACAGCAAAAAAAAAAAAAAAAATCCAAAAAAATGAGAATAGTTTAAGGGGCTTCTGGGACAATATCAAGTGTACCAATATTTACATCAAAGGGGTACCAAAAGGAGAAGAGAGAGAACAAGGAATTGAAAACCTATTTGAACAAATAACGATGGAAATACTTGGCGAAAGAACATACATACAAGCCCAGGAAGCACAGAGAGTCCCAAACAAGACGAACCCAAAGAAGCCCACACCAAGACACATCAGGATTAAAATGCCAAAGACTAAAGACAGAGAATCTTAAAAGCAGTTAGTTACCTACAAGGGAACTCCCATAAGACTGTCAGCTGATTTCTCAACAGAAACTTTGTAGGCCAGAAGGTATGGCATGAGATATTCAAAGTGATGAAGAGCAAGGACCTACAACCAAGGTTACTCTACCTAGCCAGGCTATCATTTGGAATCAGAGGACAGATAAAGAGATTCTCAAGACAAAAAAAAGCTGGAGTTCATCAACTCCAAACCAGTATTACAAGAAATGTTAGAGGGACTTCTTTAAGAAGAAGAAAAAGAAAAAAAGAAAGATAAAATATTATGAAAAATAAAATGGCAATAACTACATATCTAACAATTACTTTAAATGTAAATAGATTAAATGCTTCATTCAAAAGGAATGGGGTGACTGAATGGATAAGAAAACAAGTCCCTTACATATGCTGCCTTATAAGAGACTCATTTCAGATCAAAAGACACACACAGAGAATGAAAATAAAGGGATAAAAAAGATGTTTCATGAAAATGGAAACAAAACAAAAAAGTCAGGGTAGCACTACTTATACCAGACAAAAATAGACTTTAAAACAAAGGCTATAACAAGAGACAAAGAAGGACCAAGTAATCTCATTTCCGGATATTTACCTGAAGAAACCCAAAACACTACTTTGAAGGTATATATGCACCGATATGTTCATTGCAGCATTATTTACAGTAGCCAAGATCTGGAGACAACCTGGGTGTCCATCAATGAATGAATGGATAAAGAAGAGGTGGTACATATATACAATGGAATATTACTCAGCCATAAAAAAGAATGAAATCTTGCCATCTGTAATAACATGGATGAACCTAGAGTATATCGTGTTGAGTGGAGTAAGTCAGGCAGAGAAAGACAAATTCCATATGATTTCACTTACATGTAGAATCTAGAGAACAAAATAAACGAACAAAATAGAAACACACTCATTAAATACAGAGAACATTTTAATGGTTGCCAAATGGGGAGGGGGTTCTAGGGGGATGGGTGAAAAACAGAAGGGATTAAGAAGTACAAATTGATAGTTACAAAATAGTCATGGGGATGTAAAGTATAGCATAAAGAATATAGTCAATGATATTTTAATAACTATGCATGGTGTCAGATGGATACTAGATTTATCAGCATGATCATAAGTTATATAAATGTCTAATTAGTGTGTTGTATACTTGAAACTAATATTGTATGTCAACTGTAATTGAAAAATTAAAAAAAATTATGAACAAAAATATGGCTGCTTGTTTTCTGAAATTTTCTGAATTTATTTTCCCTCCCAATTTGTTCTAGACCTTCTGTATCTATATCTCTTAAATGAGGCACCTCTTCTGTTGAATTTTAATTCCATTTCCAGAAGTTTCTTTTCTATGTGAAGTTCTTCCCTGGAAAGGAACCTGCTAGATTCCTTTTTTGAAAATTCATAGGGGTCTAGATTTATCCTGCTTATTTATTTCTTTCCATCATGGATCCTTTGCATACATTTAATTATCAAGAGGGCAAAACTCTCCAAGTTTCAGCTGCTATTCTCAAATTAGTCCTCTGTGCTTTCCTGTGAATTCCTATTGGCTATTTTGGTTTTTTTCTGTTCTCATGTCCTTCAGACTTTACTCTACTGCTTTATCCTTCTCCTCCTGTCCAGCGTCTGATACTGTGAAGGTCTGTGGCTTCTGCTGGTTTGTCCTCAACCTGTTTGTATTTTGAAAGTTTTTAGAGGGTATTATGTTATCTAATAATTTTTGGATTTATTTTCTAGTTCTTTTGGTTCATGTGGAGATTTGAGAAATAGTGAAAACAATACTGCTCCTGCTACCCTCTTTCCCGAATGCCTCCCAATGTTCCTATTTTAACATATTAAGAAAAAGCACAAAGAGATAGTTGGTTGTAACAGTTTATTATGCTGGAGAACAGAAAGGGAAGCGTATTAACCAATACTGCTGCTTCTTGGTGAGAAATTTAAAAAAAACTGCCACAATTCTAAGGGCCCCTTCAGCAAGGAACCTGCTGTTTTATTTTTAATTTTGTTTGATTTTAGTACTTTAAATCTTGTGGAGTTTGATTTTACTATTCAGAAACATGACTGCTGTTCAAAAACATGTCTGCTACTTCTGAGCCTTAGTCGTGTACTCTTGCCGTTTCACAGCCTTCTCAGTTGTGTTGTGTTCTTTGAAGCCAGGCTTTGAAATATTTTTAAAATGCATCTTGTTACCATGTAATGTCTGTTTGGATTCCATCTGGTTTTGCTTTCTTATGATGCTTGTTCTATTTACAATGGAAGAACTGTAGCCTGGGCTTTTTGTCAACAGGCATCTTATTAGTCCTTTGTGGTTATACTGTGAACAAAATGTAATCTATGATCCTTTCACTGAGGATGTTTAGTTCATCTTGTCTGTCTTTTGGACTGATACAGGAAGCAAAAGAATTAGTTTCTTGTGGACTCCTTTTCCTCTCCACTGAGACCCTAACTCTAAGTTACTTAAGCATATCTTATAGTTAATACTGTTGAAATGTGCTGATTAGACATAACTGGATCTTTGAATTCCAGACCTGATTTGTTTTGGAGTTTTATGTTGTCATTACTCCAGCTTCTAAGATTCTGAATGAAAGTCTGGATTAATGCAAATTCTCACCACCTTGAGGAATGTATTTGGTCCATGTCATCTAAATTGCTGTCCATGCTTATTCAGGGCTGCTGAGACATGATGATCTCTCTCCCACATTATGTTTAGGATAGCAGTCAAGATGATTTGTAGCATCTTTCCAAGTGTACTTTCCACCGTTTAAATTTGTGCAAAAAGGCAATCATAATTCTATAACTTTATTTTTAGCCAATTTTATATTTGAATAAAACTCCTTGGAAGTTTCCTAACCTTTTTGCACCTTACCAAACAGATGACTTCTTTCAAAAAAGGAATAAAAATGTCCAGTTATGTCTGTAGAAAAACCATTTATAGATTTAAGACCATTGCTTTCTTAATCACCAAACACCATCTCCACCATTTTGTAGTATGCAGGTGTGTGACATTGGGCAGTTTTCAAAGATTCTTTATGTCTCTATCCCCTCATGTGTACAATGTGGTAGTATTGGTCCCTATATCATGGAGTTAATATGCAGATTAAATGATGTAATGCCTATACATAGTAAATCCTCAGCTGCTGGTTTAATGAATGAAAATTGAGTGTTTATGATGTGTTAGGCACTATGTTGGATAACTTGGATATAATAATGAGTACAAATTCCTCTACTTGGAGCTTTACAGTATAGATGAGGGAACTAATTAATTAGTAATCACATTAAGAAATATAACATTGCAACCATGATAAGTGCAATAGAGAGGTATGAGGCACTCCAAGGGTATAAAATAGGAACATAAGTTGTCTGGGAGGTTAAGGAAAGTTCTCTTGGGACAACTGGATTAAAATTTAAAGAAAAGTACATGTTTGCCACATGTGTGAGTGAACCCATGTAAGACAAGAGTGTCTCAGACAGAGGGAAAAGGATGGAGAATGGTTTCATGGCAAGAGGGAACTTGGTGAACATGAACTGAAATATGGGCACTGTGTGAAGGGAAGAGTGTAAAGGCCCCTATTACTTGAGATGGGTCTGAGCAGAAGAGAAAAAAGGGTGGTCACGACTTAGGCCCTTATAGACCATTTTTAGGAACGTGGTCTAACAAAACAATGTTAGGTATTGGAATTCTGGAGAGAGATTTGCAATGTTCTATTAGCATTATTATTGTTTTTATTATCATTATTTTTATTCCCTAGCACTCTTTCCCATCGTAAATATGTTTATATACTTTAATATTTATCTATTGGTTCTTTAATTTTTATTATTGTTCATCTCTGAACTCTAATTCCTCAATCTTTCCATTTAGGAGTAAAGCTGAGAAACATAACTTTGTTTTCTTTCAGTCAGTTTTACTGTTTGAAGTGGAATTTGCTTTTGTATTTCTTTAGGCAAGATAAATGAAAAATAGTTGCCAAAATGTTACCTTCTGTGACACATATAAATATTTTATACTTTTTAGCATTTGTGAAATGCTCAAATCCTGCTGTTTGTTATTTGTCTAACTTAAACAAACTAAAGCCAAAATCACTAAAAAATTTGGTGTCCCATATTAGCAGGAAGGTCAGACTGATTTCAGATATTTCGATCTTACCCGGAACCCACTCTTGAAAATGAGGACTGAGGCCGACTATGTGAAAAACTAGGAAGATTTTGAAAGGTGGCTGTTATGTACATGTATTTGTGTGTGTGTTTGTGCGTGTGTGTATGTGTGTATGTGTGTACATGTATATGCATGCATATTTTATATTTGGTGATCTAAAATTGGTCAATGAAGAGCTAATGTGGGAACTGCGAAACTCCCTGGAGATTAAGAGGCATGACTCTTCTTACCTTAAAATAAGTGAATAACTGTATTACATTAGGTCATGTAAATACAGTTGTCCTGAGCTTTACATAAAACATGAGTAACCTTGGGATGCTCTGGGGCTGTCCCCATGGTGCCCCATCAGGGTTATTTTCTTTAGTCACTCCTCTGTGCTCCCCACCTTTTCTTCTGCTCTCCAGCATACTTGCTGTGTAAAAAGTTGCTTGCCCTGGAACCTATCAGGATGAGAGTTGTCAATTATATTAGTAAAATTATTTTTAACCACAAATAATTACGTATACATAATAACTTCACATTTCATATAATATGCATCTTCATAGGAGTTTTCTGAATATGATTATAAAACTAAAAAGTGCTTTTAATGTTAGGAGTTATCTCTAGCAAGCTAGGTGATGAGTAGCATTTTGGATCCTAGGTTTGGGCCCTTGGTGGGATCTTGATTTTTCCATCAGATTATTATTGCAGATTAGCGCTATTCCACAAGTAGCACAAGCATAATGGTGAACTGAGAAATCAGGTGGAAATTTTTACCTTTACTTGATGTACAAAATTTGATTTTATTTCCTCAAAAAAAGCAATAATTTTAGCCCATATATTTCTCTATAACATCTGGTTCAAAAATTTTGGCCAAATTAATAAACAAAAATAAAGTTTCCTGATTTAGCTCTGTACTTCCATAATAGTTCATTTGCTTTCTATTACAGAGTCTATTTGTTAGTAAATAGTAATAAGTTGAGTGGACATACTTGATTTTTGATCACAAAGTTAATATAGTATTTGAGCAAAATTAGTGGTTGAGGGTATTTTGTGCCATGATTGAGTGAATGGACAGTGGATACATTTTCTTAAAGCAAATACTCTAGTAGATCAGTTCCTCACATAGAACATAAACCCCTGATGCATAGTGCTGGTCATGAATGTGTGACATGTAACATATAATGTTTGTTAAATAAACAGGTAATTATTCTGAAGAGTATTATATGTGTTCCAGGATCCGATCTTCAGGTTTGCATATCTGAAAAACCTACATGTTGCACCAGGAAGATGGAGGAGAGATATCACATCGTAGCTCGGGAAGATATGCAGCAGGCACTTCAGACATCCAGCTCTACATTAAAGTTTCTAATATCTCGAAATGCAGCTGCTTTTCAAGGTAAATGTATCTTGAGTTTTGAAATTGAGGACAAGCCCTGTTAGGTAATTTTTCTATTATCATTATATTGATAAACTTAGCTGAGTTTACTTTTGTTTTCTTTGTATAAAATGAAGTTTTAGCTTTTTTGAACTTTCGGAACTTGTATCTGAGGTCATCTGGGGACATATATATTGAGTTGGACTAGGGAAACTGTTATATTAATAAAATGGTTCTTGGAAATATATGCCCTCCTAGGGTTTTTTCAGGTCCACCAATATTCTGACCCATGGTTTTCTTCATTATGAATGGACATACTTATTAAATTTCATTAAAATATTCTATAACAAAATCTCATTGCTCTTAAGTGGGTAATTATAGTTTTATTTTGAAAAATATGATTTGAAGAAATATTTGTCTAATTTTTCCATATGTAGCCTCATGTGGTTTTCATAAGAACACCAGTATGATAAATCAATGAACAGAGAAGTCTGATAAATAAAATGGGAAATATTAATTGAATATTTAAGGGTCAGCTATAACTAGAACTCAACCCTAATTCAAACAGTATGTTCTGAAATGAAATTAATGGGTTATAAAATTACAAGGCACATTGCAAAATAGATGATCTTTTTCTTATTATAGTCACTTCCTCTATAAAATTCCTTATTACTATAATAAAAAAGCTTAATTTATTTTTTCTTTTATAAAGCATTAGCTATTCTGTATATGATTAGAATGAAAATATTTAGATTACACTGCTTTTCAAGGAAATTTATTGCTTTTATCCAATGCAAAATATAACTTCTGTTAGTATTCCTTTTTAATAACTATATTAATGTCAATTTAAATAATTTATGCTTTGTTTATAAACAGAACTAAATCACAAAGCTGATTAATTTTTAAAATTATACTTATTCAATAAAATAAATACAATAAATTAGGATGAAATTTAAGTTGTGATAAAATGTAGTTCATGATGAATTGGTGATTTTTTTTGTCGAAACGGAAATGTCAGATTTTAAGGTGTTACTAATTTAGGAATCATTTTAGATATCTTAGAAAATAATCTTATTTCTATTATGGGATTTAGTCATGTGCAACTGTTGGAAGAAAACATGTCGATATGTCTTTTAAGCAAAGATTAGTGATTTGAACTGGCTGAACTAGAAGACTTTAACCACCCACAGACGGCTATGCAGTGAGTTTTTTTCTTATGAAAATGATAGCATATACAATATAGAAAAACATATTTTAGAGATAAAGGGGTGGTGAATAGACTAGTATGAACAGAATGAGGACTTATGGATGGGAATAATGGATTATATACTTGAGAAAAGGTGAGTTGGACTCATGTGAAAGGAGACTTAAAACATCAACTTAATCTAGTTTTGTAATGCATGCCATTGATATTTGATAGGGATTGCATTAAATCTGTAGATTGCTTTGAGTAGTATGGACATTTTAGTGATGTTAATTCTTCCTATCTACGAGCATGGTATATCTTTCCATTTATTTGCTGCATCTTCAATTTCTTTCTTCAATTTCTTACAGTTTTCTGAGTACAGGTCTTTTACCTTCTGGATTAAATTTATTCTAGGTGTTTTATTCTTTTTGATGCAGTTGTAAATGGGATTTTCAAAAAATTTCTCTTTCTGATAGTTTGTTATTGATATATAAAAATGCAACCAATTTCTTAATATTAATTTTGTATCCTGCTGCTTTCCTGAATTCATTTATCAGTTCTAGTAGTTTTTTTTTTTTTGGTGGAATTTTTAGGGTTCTCTATGTATAGTATTATGTCATCTGCAAATAATTACAGTTTTACTTCTTGCTTTTCAATTTGGATGCTTTTTATTTCTTTTTCTTATCTGATTGCTGTGGCTACGACTTTCAATACTATGTTGAATAAAAGTAATGAAAGAGGACATCCTTGTCTTGTTCCTAAAGTTAAAGGAAAGCTTTCACCTTTTCCTCATTAAGTATTATGTTAGCTGTGGGTTTGTCATATGTGGCCTTTATTTTGTTGAGGTTTTTCCTTTTCCCTACTTTGCTTAGAGTTTTTATCATAAATGGATGTTTGGTTTTGTTAAATGCTTTTTCTACATCTATTGAGATAATTGTATGATTTTTATCTTTCCTTTGTTTATGTGGTATATCACGTTAATTGATTTGTGGGTATAGGTGAGGATGTGGAGAAAAGGGAACCCTTGTGCACTGTTGGTGGGATTGTAAATTGATGCAGGCGCTGTGGAAAATAGCATGGATGTTCCTCAAAAAGTTAAAAATAGAACTAACATAAGACCCTGGAATTCTACTTCTGAGTATTTATCCAAAGAAATCCTAAACACTGCTTTGAAAAGATATGTACCCCTATGTTCATTGCAGCATTATTTACGATAGCCAAAGTATGGAAGCAACTTAAGTGTTCATTGATAGACAAATGGATAAAGAAGATATGATACATATATACAATGGAATATTAGTCAGCCATAAAATAGAATGAAATCTTGCCATCTACAACAACATGGATGGACCTAGAGGGTATTATGCTAAGTGAAATAAGTCAGTCAGAGAAAGACCAATACCACATGATTTCACTTACGTGTGGAATCTAAAAAACAAAATAAACAAAACAGAAACAAATATAGATATAAAGAACAAATCGATGGTTGCCAGATGGGAGGAGGGTTGGGGAGGATAGGTGAAAAAGGTGAAAGGGAATAAAAAGTACAAATTGCCAGTTTAAAAACAGTCATAAGGCTATAAAGTATAGCATAAAGAACATACCTAATAATATTGTAATAACTATATATGGTGTCAGATGGGTACTAGACTTACTAGGGTGATCACTTCATAAGGTATTCAGTGTCTATTAACTGTATTGTTTACGTGAAACTAATATTGTATGTCAACTATAATTGAAAAAAAAATAAAGAATTAAAAGCATCAATCTGAGTTTGAGAGAATCATTAAGGATTTTTGAACAGGGAAATTTCATTATGATTTCTTGTCTTTTAATATGAAACCTAAATAGCCCAAGTAAGAATATATAGCTGAAGAGGATCATTTCAAAACCTACTGTTTTGGAGAACAGCATTAACTATGTGGACGAAAGAAAATGCTTAGCAGGTACTAACACATAGGCACTCAAAAAATATTAGTTGAACATTCCTTCTCTCTTGAAAGATACTGTAACAAACTTTTCACATATTCTTGGATAAAGTGATTAAGATAGAGCAAATTAAGTTTAAAAGTTTAAAAAAGTTTAAAAATACAAACTCTGAATTTTTATTTAGACTTTGAAGATGGGTTTAGGCTGGTGAAAAATTTTGGTGATACTGCTTTTTAGTTTGGTGATAACTAAGTACTGGAAATACATGAGATTATTTCTACCTACCAGAGTGTTAGGCAATTTTATGTATGTTAAATTTTTTTTCTGTTTAATATTGTATATGGTATTCAATAGATTGAGTTTGGGTATTTATTTAAATATTAATCATAAAAAATGGTAGGGACTTTCTTAAATATGATTTGTTATAATAAATTATTGTTTTCTTTCTTTGTGGAATGCTGAGTTTTATTTACGAATCATGAGAAGGCAAGACAAATTTAGAAGAAATTTGCCTAAAGCCTTACTTTACTAGAACAAATGCTCTTACAAGTAGAATATCTGTTTTTAATTTAATGAATAGAATAGATAGCTTTAGGCTTATTTCCATAAAAACAAGTTGAAGTATATATGCTAAAATCAACCTTAGAAATCACATTTACTGTATGATAACTGAGCAAAGCCTACTTTATCAATGAGTAAAATGCTCTCCATCTAGTTTCCAGCAATCAAAATACCCAAAACCAATTTAAAGTCTTTGTTTTTCTAATAAGAAAGAAGCCGAACATATTTTTTTGGGGAAACAGTCTGAGAGAAATTTAATGGGGAAATCAATTTACTTCTCAAGTGATATAGATAGATTTGCTACATTTTGATATTTTGATGTTTAAATATTTCATTTATGTCTTCTACCTCAACAGTATTAACCTGTTTTTTTAGTGGTCTTCTGGGTTGTAAAAGACTGGGATATAGTATGGTCTCGTCTCTCATGCGTTTATGGATTTAGTGGGCTCTATATTACTGTGAGATAGAGATTTTCTGGGGAGAGAGGAAACAGTGCTGGCAATTGGTGCTGGAAGACATAAGGTTATCATATGTGCAGTCCACATTGAGCTCTGGAATTCAGCACTGGGTGATACATGCCAGTGTGGTTAGAATCAGCCTGTTGGAACAACTCTTTCACTTTTTTCTTTTATGGAATTTATTGGTATTTCTTTCAGTCAGATTTCCTTAAAATAAACAGAACAACAAAACATGGGCCTTTTTGGAAAGGCCCATAATTGTGGCGTGAGATGTCACTGTATCCTAAGGGTAGCCGTTCATGCAGCAGCAACCAGCGTTTTGTGATGTAAAAGGAACAAGCTGCTATCCCTGTGTCGGTTGCTGTTCATAAATAAGTGGTGCTGTTACACAGGGGAACACTGGATTTGTCACAGTACAAACTGCTCTTCATTGTCAGAAGCTTAATAATGTTCATGAATAAAGCAGAGAAGCCTGAGATAATGTGAAAGTGTCTTTCCCTTCGGCTGTGTGGGACTGCTTGCTTTAAAAATATTTTGGAAATATTCTTTATAAATTACTTATTTATTTATACATTAAAGTATGGTATGACTCATGAAGTAGAGGAATATGTCACCTACTGTGAAAAAGCAACTCTTATCCAGCTTTCAGATTTGTCAGGTTTTAAATTTATCACGGGCAGATCTTCTAAATTGGTATGTGTCTTTAAAATACTTCATCTGTGAGATGAACTTGAAAAGAACACAAAAATAATAGTTGCAAAATGTTGAATCCAAGTCAACAAATCCCTGTAGTGAGGAAGTGACATTTTCTCCAATGAAATGAAAAGAATTACCTAGACAGAGCACATGTTGTGTACTTACTCACGTTTTTTAAAAATGCTTTGTTCACACCTTTCATTACAGCTATGTTTCATACAACTGACCATAAATGTCATTCAACAGTCGGTTCAAATCATCCAGAACTTGCTTTACTTTATTGAATAAAGCTACAGTTAGTTTTTAGTTGACAGGAAAGTTAAAAATCATTCACAGGGGTTTCTATCATAACTATATTACACAATAATCAACAATTGATCGATCAGGGTTGTCATAGCTGAAATAAAATCTTTAATAATGGACTATAATCACTGTCTAATTTGTGTATTTTATTTACCACCTAATTTTGTACATGTTTCCCAATTTTCGATTAATTCTTAATAAAGTGTTTTGGATAAATGTTAAAAAGCTGAATAATGGAGAATAGAGTTTAGGTTTTTTTTTTTAATTTTAAGTTTATAGTTTTAACTATACAAAATTTTCAGCATTATTTTCAAAAATGAAATGAAAGGTTATTTGGAAGAACATTATTGGAAGCTTGCGATTTGTTTGTTGGGAAGATAGAAGAAGTTATATTTTTCCTTAGAGATGTACCTTTTCTAATTCTCTCTTCAAGTAGCTCATATGTTTTTAAAATATATGATAGATACTAAGTCTTACTTTGGAATTTCCCAGTTTTATACATGGCATTAAAAAACATACGTTATTACAAAAGACTGAGTGATAAATGATAATTAGAACAGGAAAGATTTAACATTTTTATTTATGATTTCATTCTCTTGGCTAATTAAATTTTCATTTCTTAACTGTAAATACTTGAAAGATTGTCAAGCTTGTCTTCTTGAGTTGAAATGTTACATTTAGGATTTCAATAAAAATAAATTTATATTTTTAATGAAATGTTGAAATGTTCAAAATTAAATATCTTATTTTTAAATTGTGAATCAAGAATAAGAATATAATTAATGGATTTTCCTCTTTTATACTAACAGATATTAGCTACTGTAAAGTATATAGCAGTGTACAGCTACTGTAAAACTAAAGCGTATGTGTGTCAAAGAAACAAAGATATAGTGAATATTTGAGTATATTAATGTATGGAAGAGGAAACAGATCTATACAAATGTTATAATATTAAACATCAAGTACATTAATCTTCTTTAGTTCACTTTAGCTATGCTTTACAGATAATATTTAAAATTATTCCTTGGTAAAGAAGCTGTGGTACATATATACAATGGAATATTACTCAGCCATAAGAAGAGAAAATACTGCCATTTGTGATGACATGGATGGACCTTGAGATAATCATGCTAAGCGAAATAAGCCAGACAAAAAAAGTTGAAAAATCACATGATATCATTTATATGTGCGATATAAATCTAAAAGCAACAAATGAACAGGACAAACAGAGACTCATGGTCATGGACAATAGACTAGTGGTTACCAGAGGGTAGGAAGTGGGGGGAGGGGGTAGGTAGTTGGGGTAAAAGGGTTCAAATATGTGGTGACAGAAAGAAATCTAACAATGGGAGGTGAACACACAGTGTAAATATATATATGCCTTACTGTTAAAGTATACAGCTGATACTTAATGGATTTCGTTAACCAATGTCACCATAAAATAAATAAATAAATAAATTTTAAAAGGCAAGAAAAAAATAAAATTATTCCTTGGAAGGGCATTATGTGGACAGATAAAGTAATAATGCTATTTCTAACACGGAGTTACCTGATCAAAAGTTCAAAAGTCTTATATAATTGTATTAACCAATGTTATCCCAATAAACGTAATAAAAAAAAGTTCAAAAGTATAAGAACAGGTAGCCTTAGGCTGTAGTATTGAGGAGTCTTACTTGTTTTTCTCTCTCTCTAGCATTTAGAACAGATAATACTCAATAAATGTAATTAAATGAACTACATGAATAAATGCATGCATGAATGAATGGTTATTTATTGATGTAGTTTATATTTGTGGAACACCTATTATGCTCAAGCACTGTCAGGGTCTTAGATTGTAGTGTTCAAATTATAAAAGTTTTATTTTTATTGGCTCCTTCAAACTACTAATGATTTTATAAACTAGAAAAAGGCATGTTATAGTGTTTCTGTCATGGCATTCCATGTGATTGCACTATTTTTTCCCTTCAGTTTTAGGTAGCTCATGGTTTTAGGGTGTTATACAGCAGCTAGCAATGCAGTTGGTCTTTATCCAACTGTCCTTTATCTCTGAAATGTTAAAATTTGTTTTTTTTTGAATTCGTGTCAGCAGGCTGATATTCATTATGAAAATGGATAATTTTTCTGTATTCTAGATAAAAATTGCAAGAACTTAAATTACTTTTCAGTTGGAAATAAAGCTTGCTTTGCATGAAGCATTATTCGTAGTGAAAAATATTAAGTATAGACCTAAGACTGTGTGAGAACTATACATTTATTGCCTAGAAGATAAGTTGACATTTCATCAGATTATCATTTTGTTATCTTTATATTATTTTAATCTTACTTTTGCATATGGGATCACAAGGGACCATTTTTAAAAACTACCTATGCTTAAAGGACAGGACATATGGGAGGTTACAACTAGCTATGTGTCTGAGATTTATCTGTCCCTCTATTTATCTATCTATCCATATAAATTGATTTAGAAAATTTGTTTTCATACATACATGACATTTTTTCATTCTCCTTTTGATGGACATTTCAATAATTTCCAACTTATTTCTGTACTTACAGTGCTGCAATGACTATTCTTGTTCATGTCTCCATTGACACGTTTCTCTAGAGTTTATACATAGAACTAACATTGTGACTTGTAGGCTCTGCATATTATCAACTTTACTAGATATTGCAGAATTGCTTTTCTAAGGAGCTGAACCAATTTAAACTCAAGTAGTTGGTGTACTTTGTTGTTGTTCCATATTCTTTCCAACAAATAGTATTGTCAGAATTTTAAAAGATTTGCTGAACTAATATGAAATGGAATCTTGTTTTCAAAACACGTGGTTCCCTGATTAGTAGGAAATCTGAATGCATAATCATAAACAGTTCTTTATTTTCCCTTATGGATATGTCCTATGAACCTATTTACACATGTAGAGGATATGTACAAGGTTGTGAGTATTTTGTATATATTTACATTTTTATTGCCATATCTTAAAGTTTTAGCTAAAATAATCCAAATATCTTTCCATATTCTCTAGAAATTCAAGCTCTCCACAGGTTTTCTGCACGTTCCCACAGCTCGCAGTCACTTGGTTACCCTGCCTCTGGTCCCGTTTTTTTCTTTTGCGTCTCTTTTTTATCACATTATTTCAATACAGAAAAAGTTTTTCTTAATTACCACCTGCATAGACACACAGATAACGTGCACACGCATTAACCTAAGATTTATGTATAGTGAACCCTGCTGCATCTATAGGGGATGTCATGAAATAGAACAGGAAGTGTGTATATATGGTTGTGAGGTGCTGAAATAGCTTTTGTGGGAAAGGGGAAAGGAATATTTGTTTAGAAGGCTAACACTGGTGAGAACTAATTAATGGTAAAAGTAGTGTGCATGATGTATAGCTGTTTTCGTTTTTAGCTCTTTTTAGTTTTTGCCTTGCGAAAAGGTGCAAGTAGAGTCATACTGGTTCATGGTTGAGAGGAGGCTCACTCATTCAGCCACCAAATACCCATGGGCAACCTCTGTGGGGCAGCATTGTTTTAAGTGCTTGGTATGCCTCAATGGATGCAACAAAAATCTCTATCATACTTTGCATTTCAGGCAGAGAAGGGAGGGGATTGGGAGTATATAAGGGTTGCAATTTTAAATTGGATAATCGGGAAAAGTTGGCATTTGAGCCAAGATTTGCTATTTTTATAGGAATCAAAAATTAAGTTCTGTTTACAAAACTGTCAATAATTATTAATCATTTCAATAATATCTTATTATATCATCTCTTATTTAATTAGAAATACTTGAAGTTCATGTAGGTGTCATTATTGTCAAATTTAAAAAATTTTAATATAATCATTGTAAATTAAGAAATATACTTTATTAAAAATGTGGAAACATTCTTAATAATTAAGCTTTTTTTCTATAGCCTTTTGGGAAGAGCAGATTAAGATGAAAATATTAAACCATTACCCATAATATTTAATTGGTAAAATAGTAAGATATAATGGAAAATAAGATACTTCTCTTTCCTTAAACAAATAGAGGACTTAAATTTTATAGCTATTCCTCAATGTAGCTGTTCATGATGGGAAATTATCCATGCATATCTCCATGCTTTTAGTATAAAATATATCTAGCAATAAATGGATTATAAATGCTATAGCTTTTATGCAGAAGGCAAAGGGCTTGAAATGGCATCTCAAGATCCAGAGAGTCATAACAGTAAATAAAGGGTAATTGTTGGATAGCTATGCTGAACTTCTTTTGTTACAGGATAATGCCTGTGGGCTAACTTTTGTATAAACAAAGATAATTGAACTTTTGCGCCTTAAAGGATATTTTTCTCTTGTATTATTTGTTTGACTACATCTCCTTAGGGTATGAACTTGACTTGAATGTTAACTTGGGAAACATTCATTTTTCTTTCTGTAAGTAGAAATAAATTGAAGATCTTCATAATAGAACAAACTCTGGTTTTGGTTATGGGAAAACATTTTGTTGTTATTGCATAGGCAATACACTTAAGAGTTTAAGAACTAAACACACACACACACACACACACACCTTACTGTTAAAATGTACAGCTGAAACATTGGATTTCATTAACCAATGTCACTATAAAAAAAATTAAATGATTAAAAAAAAAAGAGAATTTAAGAACACATGTCCTAGAGTCAGAGGGTTTGAATCCCATGTCAAGAGATGCTTACTAGGCCTTATTTTCCTTGCTTATGCAATGGAATAATTATAGGACCTTTTTCTAGACTGCAGTTAATTAATGAGGGTCGATTGAGATAATTCCTATAAAGTAACTATTATGGTGGCTGGTACAAAATAAGTAATTAGTATTTGTTAGTTATTATTCTTCTTCCTTTATTCATGGTATATATTCTTTCCCAATATTTGATCGACAGCAAAACATTTCAGGATAGAAATTGTCCAGTGGTGTTCTATGAGTGTGTTATGGGGAAAGTTAGTTGTCACATTATCAGAAGTACTGTGGTGGCCAGGCAGGGGAAGGGCCTTGGGACCCAAACTTCTAGATGTGCCCTTGGATTGCCTGCTCCTGACAGGATTGTCAAGAGTCATGTTGCAAGTGCTTGGGGTTATGGCCAAACATGCTCTCTATATTGGTAAAGGTAAACCATTGAGAAAAATTATTTGGTGAATAATAATAATTGGTACAGTTTAAAGCAGGGTTTTCTGTTGCCCAGCTTGTAATCAAATGAAATTTCTGATTTTATCAAATGATATTAAATTGTAATGTTTTGACTCTGAAGTAGAAACTAACATGAACACAAAAATCTGGGGTTTGACTCATAGAATGATGCATAGGGACAGAGTTCATTGGAAATTATTCACTGTCTCAACGGAAGCCTTACTCTTCTTAGTGTCCTTCTCCAAAAGAGAATATCTTCACATATGAAAGACTTTAAATTTTCGATGCCACTAATTAAAACATTGTTTGTAATTTATGTTGATATCTTAACAAAGCCAAACTTTAGATTATGCATTTATAAGTTATTAGGTAGAGTCACTGACTTTGAGTTGTTTTTTTCACAACATGGAATAAACACATATTTATTAAAAGCAAATACATAGCCTTGTATTTGCTGAAATTTGGTGAAAGTTTTTGTGGTTGGCAGAATATGGCAGACAATTTCATCTAAGATTTCATTGACCTACTTTGGAGGCTACTGTTCAGTAAGAATATTTTTTGTTTTGATCTAAATGTTTTGCTAATTATTGTTCCATAAATTTACACAACTATCTGATAGTTTCATTTCCTACATGCTGAAATGTGACATATTGTTATTGCTTGTCTGTAAGACACTTTTAGAGATTTTCCTCTCTACATGAGGAAAGAGTCTGGAGAGCGGTGGGCACTTATAGTCTCTGGGAAAAGGATCAGGGGATGGGGCAGCAGTGTCCATTGGTTCAAGGAGGAACAATAAATGCTCCATTCGTGTTCTGGTTTAAAAATCTGGTTTTAACATGCTTACTTTCTAGCTGTAGTCCCAGGGTAATACTTTAGGATAATCTAAGCCAACTGCCTAATTTGTTTTTATTAGAAGCCTTCAAAGTAGTTTTAAATTAAGTTATCTATTGGCAACTCTTATTAAATAATTTAGTGTATTTGTTATTTTAATGAGATCATATGTTTTGTATGCAAATTAAGACACTATTTAACAATTGGTAGTCTGCACTGGTGCAGCTATTCTGGAAAGCAGTTTGACAGCATTTAGTTAAAATATGTTGCTCTCTCTCTGACTCTTCTATTGGTTATATGTGTATATTGGAAATTTTTTTTAGATACCATTTAGGGACATGAACAAGCATGTTAATTGTAATGTTTAGTGCAATATCTGGAAACTGAGAAAATCTTCATGTCTGTAATTGAGATAAAGGTAAGAAAAGTGTGCAGAAAATACATTAGGAAATAGTATGCATCATTAGGCATAATCAACTGGATGCATTTATAGTGATGTGGGTAGACTTTAAAAACATAAGGGAAAGTGAAGAAAGAAAGAGAAGGAGGTATATAGCACAATACTATATATGTATCTCAAAAATACATGTACCAAACAATTTTACATATTTTACTGGAACACGTGCAAATTAAAGAGTTCACATTAAGCACATTAACATGATTACTTAAGGGTACTTGATTATATAATTTACTATCTAACCCGATAAATTTTAAGAGATAATGGGGGATGTGAAGAATAGGAAAAAGGAAAGTGAAAGAAAATGAAATACTTATGTGTAAATCTGCTAAAATGTGTGCAGGATCTGTAAGCTAAAAACGATTAAAGAAATCAAAGAACCTAAATAAATGGAGAGACATACCATGTTCATAAATCGGGAGACTTATAGTAAAGATGACAGTTTTACCTAAATTATTCTATCGCGTTAACATAATTTCTGTCAAAATCCTAGCAGGCTTTATGTAGAGTTAGTCAAGTTTTTTCTAAAATTCATACAAAATGGCACAGGGCCTAAAATAGGTAAAACAGTTTTGAAAAGAATAAAGTGGGAAGAATCACTCTACATGATAATGAAGCTTACTATGAAGCAACAATAATTATGAGAGTGGTACTGGCAGAGGAATAGACACATAGAGAAGCCCAGAACAGACCTATCCAACTATGCCAACTGATTTTTGATAGATGCAGATGCCATTCAGTTGAGGAAGGATATCCCTTTCAACAGATTGTGCTGAGCAATTGGATGTCAATACGCAAAATATCATTCTAATATTTTTGTATTGCAATGTCTGAATATTTCAGCCTAAAGATTTTTACAGGTTCTGCCTTTTCTGCATTAATTTAGAGAACCTTTCTTTAATTCTTTCTCATAAGGCAAAACTTATTAAATAAGTCATCTCTGTGACTCTTTTGAATATTTCACCTAATTAAATACTGCAAATCATAGACTTTTTCAATTTCAGTGCATTCTAGTAGGGAGTATAAATTTCTTCAAATAAAAATAATAGATTTATCAAAAAATTCTTCAGACAAGTTGAGTTAATCTAAATAAAATTTAAATATTGTTTGAGATCCCACCATTTAATTTATTCAAGTCCTCTCTTGCTTTTTTTTTTTTTTTTTTAGTAGGGACAAATTTCAGCCTCTTTTTGTTTCATATGTTCTCAAGAATTGAAATATGTTAAAAATTTAAAAAACTGGTTTTTTGGGTATACATTTGTTAAATATTAGATTTAAGAGTACAGGTGATTTCTTCTGACTGTAGGATGACTAGTTAGGCTATTTTAATAGTCTGAGTGAGAGAAAAGACAAAGTGGTGAGTTTTGGTAGTGATGATAGAGAGTAGGGGAGAAAGTCTATTTAGAAGAAAAATTTAAGAGACTGGATAACTGAATTACTATAGAGTGGAATTAGAAAGAGGGAGGAACTTAGTATCTATGTTGAGTCTTGTAAGAGATTACTCTCATGGACTGATTTTTAAAGTCCTTATTTTCCTTATTTCTATTTAGTTTTTAATAAAGTTCTCTAAAATTCTGTTCAATTCCACATTTGTGGATAAGCTACAATAGAGAACTCATCTATTCCTTTGTCAATATTTATTTAGTATATATCAAATTTGGGCACTGTACTGTATTCTGGTAGCCCTCCATTTGTACAATTTTGTGTTAACTGAAAATCATGCATATCTTAACTGGGTTCTTGGTTTTCATGATTTCATTGATCTTAGCTACTAGAGAACCATGCAAAATGACTGCCTGTTTTTAATCCAGAGATAAGACTGAAAATTATGACTTCTTTCAAGAAACTTAAAATCTGTTGTGGGAAATATAAACATGATTACCTTTCAGTAGGCTATGAAGAGTTAAGATAAGATCTCAAAGAGAAGACAGTTAATGTGGATTGCTGGAGGAGGTTGGGAAAAATAGTTCTGAAAATGGTGACTTCAGGTGAAGAACAAAGGTCAGGTGATTCTGGTGGTGGAGAGGGAGAGCTAAAGGGTCCAAGAGTACTCACTCCCCTACCCTAAGGCCACTGCCCAGTGTGGGAGGTGGAAAGTTTTGGAGAGTAAGCTTGAAGGTGTGTAATCCTTTTCAATTATCACTCTCAAAATCAGAGTTTTGCCCATATTTATACTATTTTTTGAGAACATTGTTTTAGATTTAGTTATCCTTTATACTTTTGTTTTTAATAAAGTCTGTTTTAATCTTTTAAAATTCTCTCTTGCTACTTTCTTAAAATTTTCATGTTTTTGATTTCTTAAGATTATTAATTTTTTGAACTTTTTAAGTTTTCATTTTTGGTAATTAAATTATTTTAGGGACTAAATTTTTTTTGTGATTGCAGCTTTGCAATAACCTATAGATTCTACTATGAAGTCTTCTTTTCATTTTGTTCTAGATAGTCTGAAATTTTACTTTTGATTTTGTTTTTTTGGGGTTATCTAGACAGTATTTTGGTTAGGAGTGACTAGGTTTATTATAGTTTAGGTGACCCAAAGTATCAGTGGCTCACATCTACAAAGAGGTTGCATGTCCTTTGAGTTACATGTCTTCTTGCCTTTGCTGAAGGAGCAGCCTCATCTGAGATGATGTTGCTCTAGTGGCAGAGAGAAAGGTGGTTTCAGCTACAAATGTGTTTGCTTAGAAAAGTTATACACTGCTTCCACTGACATTCCATCTGCCAAAGCAAGTCCTGTGGCCAGGCCTGATATTAAGGCATGGTACTCACTAATGCTCTCACAGGGAGGACCTATATGAAAATTAACTCTAAAGAATGTTGATATGAGTTGAATTGTGTTCCTGCCCCCTACAGATATGTTGGAATCCTAACTTCAGAATGTGACTTTATTTGGAAATAGTCTTTATAGAGTTAATCAAAGTCCAATGAGGTCATTAGTGTGGGCCCTAATTTTGTATGACTGTTGTCATTATAAAAAAGGCAAATTTGAACAAAGAGACAGACACATAAGTGGAGAACACTATCTATAAGCCAAGGAAGGACTTAGCCTACCAGAAGCTAGAGGAAATAGAAACAGATTCTCCCTCACAGGCACAGAAGGAACCAACCTTGCCCACATCTTGATCTCAGACTCCTAGTCTCCAGACTGTGAGACAATACATTTTTGTTGTATAAGTCACTTAGTTTGTGGTGCTTTATTAATGCACCCCCAGGAAATCAATAAAAATACATTTCAAAAATTCCAAGAAATACTTGATCAGATTCTTTTATTTCTAATTTTATTACATTTTATTAGAAAATGTAGCCAATAAAATTTCAACAATCATTATCAATTTTACAAATTTGTTTCAAATAGCAAATTCTCCACATGAAAAATTTCACTCATATTTCCAAGATTTTGACAGTTTTACACTCTTCTAATTTACTGAAGTCATGGTTTTGTACACCTTAATTATATAAGAATTTAGTCATCTTTCCAAAAAAGAAATATCTTAGGCTTTGAAGTCTGCTTTTATGTTAATCTTTTTACTTGTTTTATTATTGAGTTGCAGAGATCAGAATGATTAAAAATATACTATGTTGATTATGCCATTGTAAATGTTTTCTATTAGTGCCTTACTCTTGAAGATACCTTTCCTCCCTCCCTCCCTCCTTCTTTCTCTCTCTCTCTCTCTCTTTCTTTCTTTCTTTCGTTTTCTTTATAAAGCAACATAATGATTTCCTTCAGACAGCTATCTGCGAGACCTACCTATGAGATCCCTCCATCTCTGTTAAACAGTCCCTTAGAAGTTACAAAAAAGTGCTCATTACTACTGATATTTTCCTTTCCTTACAGGTGGGGCTGAGGCTGATAGTGGTATTGCAGCTCAGCTGGGAAAGGAGATGGGAAAAAAGAATTGGATGGTAGAAGGAAGATGTAAAGTAATAGATTACACGCTGCTTTGTTCTCAGGAAAAATTTAGATGCCATTGGGAGGCATATTGAATTTAAGTACATGATTTGTGATCCACCACAATCATCTGCATTATTCTGAATTCTGCAAATATTATTTTATGGTCTGATCTTGAGTCAGGTAAGAGAATGGTTCTAATTTATATATGTTTTGCTCTTTTTTTAATCTCAAACACCATGACCTTGATGCTATTTTAACTTATATGTTTATATATGTAGAAGTGTCTACATAATTAATATAACCAATTTCGTGTCTTCAGGATTAGCTATTTGCAAACAACAAACAAGCTCCTATAAGAAACTGGAGCAAGTCTTTCCAGTTGGACTATATTAGAATTCCATCTACATTTTAATTTGGTTCCTGCTGTGTGGATATATTAGACTGAATCTATTACCTGGCTCAGTGGTCCTCTCAGACAATTTCCCTTTCTCATTCTGATTTTATTGTAAGTGATTGTCAACATAGTGTAGAAGTATGCAAATCCAATTTTGATCACTCCCCTGAGGCACAGATGACTATGACCTTACATTAAAAAACAAACAAACAAACAAACAATGGCAGGAGGATTGTGGTATTTAATAGATTATCTTTTGATTAAAGGTGCTAGTTATGGAGTATTTTGTGAGCTGTTATACTTAGGCTTTCTTCTTTACTGGTCCTTCATTTGGGAGTTGTGCAGAAGCAGATTTTATAGCCATCACTACCCTGGGGCAGGATCTGGTTTTACATTTAACATTTCTTTATGTTTAATGTTATTTTGAGTTGCCTCTTTTCCTAGTGATCATGAACCACCTGCTGTTTTTTCGTTTGGAGATATTGTTTCTCTGAGTATTTATTATAATTTCAGCTTTAAATATAGTCTTTTCATGTGTTTAATACATTAATCCTTACTGTGAAACTGATTAATGGACCTTTGGTGTAAAGCTTAGGAACATTAATTTAGTTCACTCTGACTTATTTAACTGTGTCGCAGTCTTACTGGGGTATACTTTTTCAGGATATGTCTAGAAGTTAAGAGAGATGATGTCAGATGGTAATAGCATGGCATTCCATTTTCTCGTGCTGCCCAACAATTTGATGAAGAACACTCTTAGGGAAAAATAAATACAGTTATTCATTCCATTTGCAGCTTGACATTCTCATCTCCAGCTTCAAAGCTGTCCTGTCGTCACCTTGTGTCTGGTGCCTTATTTTGACCCCTCATCCTGACTCTAAGATCATGTATTTTCATCTTCCTATTTTTGTTTCTTTGAATATTTTTATTCTTAATATAGTCCATCTCTCAGCTGTTGTTATATGAATTTCTACCTGATACCCTGCTAACACATTAAATGTTATGTTTGAATATAAATTTCTCATCCTTTTCTCAAAAACAACTTTTCATCTCAACTTCACCATCTCTGTGCATGGTATTGCCATTTTTTTCTTAGTCTTAAACCCAGAATTTCAAAGCTGTCAATGGCTTAAATCTCGTTTATCTTCTATGTGTTTATCCTTTAATGGCCAATTAAAAATGGACGATTCTTCTCAAATTTACTTTTCCTTCCTATTCCTATTAACACTTTTTTTTTTTAAACTGCAACAGCCTTTGACTGGACTAATCACTTTAGTGTTGTGCTCTGCTAATCCCAAGTAATTTAACAGGTTAAGATTTTTAAATTATAATAGTCAAGTGTCATTCTCTAATTTAATATTCTTTAGTATTTGGCCATTTCTTATGCTTAAAATGCTATACATGTCCGCTATAATCTGTTATATCTGTTCAAAATTAGTTTTTACTCTTTTTACATCTTTTATCCATCAGCAAGTCCTGTTCCCAGAATTTTCTGTTCTTTCAATATTGTTACTTTTTTAAGGACAAAAGTTATGTCTTACATTTATAATCATGTTTCTATAGACTGCATGTTTGTGAAGCCTCCCCAACCCCAAATTCATATGTTGAAACTTAATTTTCAATATGATGATGTGTGGAGGGGCCTTTGGGAGCTGAAGTCATCAGGATAGAACTCTGATGAATGGGATTAAGGCCCTTATAAAAGAGGTCCTATAGAGGTCCCTTGCCTGTCCTGCCATGTGTGGATGCAGCATGAAGATGGCCACCTGTGAACCAGGAAGCAATTCTCACTAAATGCTGAATTTGCCAGCTCCTTGATTTAGGACTTCCCAGCCTTCAGAACTATAAGAAATAAATTTCTACTGTTTATAGGCTAACCAGTTTATGGTATTCTGTTATTGCAGCCAAAATGGACTAACTCACATGTGTATATCACTTTCCTCAATATAGCATATGATCTATGGTATGTGTTCAATTACTGTGATTTTTTTTTTTTAAGAGTCACTCAGGGCCATCTTTTAGCTCTAACTCTTATATTATAACCTTAGCCAATTTACCAAATGTCTCTGTGCCCCAGTTTCTTCATCTGTAAAATAGAGATTACAATTATTCTAACCTAAAAGAGTTGTTATGAGGACTAAATAAGGGAATATATGTACAAGGCTTTAAAAGGGTGATATATAGTAAGTGCTCAATTAGGTACCAAGAAGATTTTTGTCATATCTTTCTAGGCTGATGTTACTAAGAACATTTCCACTAGCTTGCCAAATTATATAGAGAGGAAAATTTTAATTGGGGAACTTGATTTTTAATTTTATTCCTAGTCATTGTAAACACAAGTGTTGTTTATATAGTGAGGCTATTTATATATACATAAATATTTTTGTCTTGTTAAATCAAACTGGTATCTGAAAATATTGATGAAAGTGTCATTGATAGTAGGAAAACTGAATTAGTAAATATTTATAAAATTAATAATACAACTTATTAATACCATTATGACTACTCTTACCACAATCATCATCCTCATCATTTATTGAACACTGATCATTTGTCATTTGATTTTCTTAGTAAATTATAATTGATCCACTAAATCCTAAGTAAAAATATATTAAAAGATATGCATATAGAAATTATTACTACAGAGTGTATACATATCAAATGATGATTAAACTTATCCTTTTAAAATTTATCTGGTGGGAAATATATTTACATATATTATTCATACTTAAGCTTTCTCTGTCTCCCTCTCCACTATTATCTGTAATATCTTTGTCTATTAAGTGTAGAATTTTCTTGGAGTTGTTCTTTACTGTTCTGAATTTCATTCTCCCATCACCTTTAATATATGAAAGAAAATATTTAAAATAATTCAAAATTGAAATGGCTTTTCCTAGAATCTGGTAATACCTTTTAAAATATTTTTAGTTGTTTTGAAAAATCACCCATTAATAAGAAGAATGTGAGTTTTGCTGCTTTTTAGCAGAATAGAGAAAGGTTTCTGCAGGTTGACCTTGGCCTTGGTAATTGAACACATCAAAGTGAAGAGTTGGGAGAATGAAGGATATAATTTCACTGAAGAATTCAATTGAGTGAACATATGTTTACTATTTCTTTTGGACCTGAGATTCTGAGAGGTGCTGAAAGTACAGGAACACCGAAACATAGGTTTTTCCTCCATATTGTCATTTTCTAATAAAGAATATAATGAATAATCACGATAGAGAGATATCAGCACAGCTATGACATGGATCCTACAGTAGAGGGATTGACCTTATCAGGAAAAGAAACATAAACAGAGTTAGTTGTAGAATGTTTTCTAGTTGGGGTACAGTCGCAAGGTTCACTTTTTTTCAATTTAATTGTAATTTGGTTGGTATATTTCTTTTGATTTTCATATATTTGATATTAAGCATGAATATTTTTTTTCTGGCTGCTATAAAATTGTTGTACCAAATCTTCTTAGTCATAACACAGTCATATAACTCACTGTAAACTTGAGTTTTATCTCCTTTGCTGGTGATATTGAGAGTTTGGCATTCATCAACAAATCTGCAAAACACAACATTACTAGCAAAGAAAAGGAGCTTAAACAGGCAGTTCAAAATTTTATTTATGTTCCAGGAATAGTAAGGAATCTGTTTATGACAGCTATTTCTCTCCTTTCAGGCTAAGATGCTTCATCTTTTAGCAGTGCTAGTTGAGCAAAGATACCATGGAGAAATAGTTTTTCTTTTTCCTAGACCACTCTAGGCTATCAATTTTATAGACTCTGCATAATTCTCGACAAGAATGTAGTTTGAAGCAAGCTGTTATGATTAATTATTGCTCGTTAACTGGATCTTCACTCTGCATGAAAGAATATTGTTTTTTTTTCCCTCACAATTTCTAAAATATTGTGTAGCTTATATTAAAATTGAAATGCATCTGGGGCAGTTAGAAGTTGAAAGGCCCAGGGTGGACTGTGCAGAGAACAGGCATGTTGAAAGCTTTGCTTATGTAGTATTGTACTAGTGCAATTAAGATTTTTCAGTAAAAATAAGTTAAATTGCTCAACAGAAAAAATTATAGAGTAATTCATTTGTGATGAAGATAGTTTATATATTTGTATTTTATAAATCTGTTGTCTTCTTGTCAAGAGTTCTTGGTCAATCTGTACATTTAGAAGATCTCAGAAGAATACAGTACCAAAAATCTTCATTTCTCTGAACTCCAATCAGTTTCTTGTCTTTACTGGATATTAACTAAAATATTAACTTGGTTTATCAATATTTATCTGAAGAAAAACTAGAATATTAACGTGCAGTTTTTTCACTTTCTTATACTTATGTAAGGACAGGAGATACAGATTTTTGCATGTGAGTAATTCTTCCTTAATAGTTGAGCTGAAATCTGTTAATTTCTAAATCACTCTCTATGTCTACCTTTGAGAATCTGATACATGTGATTATGTTCATGTAAACAGTAAAGATAATGTAAGAAAATGTGCTAGCCTCTGACTTACAGGCAAAATTTGTCTATAATTGTGATGATCATTTCTAACAATTCTAATCTTTTGTAGGTGCTTAAAAAAGGACAAGGGAAAAGAATGATTGCTAAGCATTGTTATATTAATGCGGTCACAGTTTTCGGGGACTTTCACTGTTAGGGTTGATAATTTTTTTTTACTAATTATGAAAATTTTTGATAACATTAGTAGGAACGAAAGATAATATAACATTTAATTGACAAGGTGTTTTTGCACTATTAAAACACTATAGGTGACACTGTTACTGAAGTTTGTATCATATTAGGTCATAAGAAGGATAATATACAGATCCTCTCTTTAATGTCCTTAATTTGTAACACATAATAAAAAATCGAGAACCAAAGAAACAGGACATAGAGCAAAAAGATATTAAATGTGAAGAGTAGTACTATAACAAAACACTCTGAGTTACTTATTCCCCTCTAGAGAAGTCGATTTTAATGTTTATTTTCTTTTCCTAATTATATGCATTACAGCTGTTGCTTTGTTACTTATTCTTCCCTCTCCTGTGCTGTTTCTGAGTACTTTAATAACCAAATTTTAGTCACTTTTGGATCCTTTTCCATTGGAAATAAAACCTTCAAATAAAATGAAGAAAAAAAGCATTTAGTAGGTGATGTTAGTGCTGTTATTGTGTGTTTCTCTACAAAAGGTTCCATTCTGATGAGAAAAATGTCTTGGTGTTAAGTTTTCTTTGATTTTTAGCATGATAAAAATTGTGCAAAAATAAGGATAAAAAAGTTCATGGTTTATCAGTCAATTATTGCTGTATGACAAGCAACCACAAAATCTCAGAAGTGTACAGCCAGAGCTGTTCGTTTGTTGCTCATGTGTTTGCGATCAGCTAGAGTTTGGTTGATGGAGAGTCGGTTCATCTTGGTTTGCCTCCAAACCGAGGGTGGAGTCCAGGCAGGTCTGTTCAGGCATTGGTTCATGGGGATATTCTTAGATCTGTTTCCTGAGGGCTCATCTGGGGACTCAGATGAAGTGAAAGTAACTATTTAAGAGAAGGCTCTTCTTATGGTTGTCAGTAGGAGTGTACGAGAGAAATTGGGAAATTGCTGTGCTTTTTAAAGTTGAGGCTCAGAGCTGGCCCACTGTTAAATCAAGTCAATGGATGAGGAAGTATATTTCTCCTGTGGAGCTGAAGAATGAATGCTTACTGAAGAGTGAGATAATCTACTGCATATAAAATTTAATAAATTAAGTAAGTAGCATAGACTCAAATTTTCTGAGGATAGAAATAAATGAATCTTTTGATAGTAACAATCCCTAGCACTT
The DNA here is from genome assembly GCF_902729225.1 of Pteropus medius. Lineage (NCBI taxonomy): Eukaryota > Metazoa > Chordata > Mammalia > Chiroptera > Pteropodidae > Pteropus > Pteropus medius. The sequence continues at coordinate 4,482,203 of NW_024340848.1, forward strand.
ATCAAACACTAAAATGCATATGCACTGTGCTAAAAGCATGCCTACATTACTTTATGTTTTTTTTCCAACCATGACACTACTTACATTTGGAGTTGGGTGTCTCTTTTGTTATGGGAGGCTGTTCTGTGCATTGCAAGATGTTTACCAGCCTCCCAGTCCTCTACCCACTAGATGCCAATAGCATCATCCCCTCCTTCCAGCCTTAACAGCCAAAAATGTCTTCAGATAGGTCCTCCGGGGAATAAAATCACCCTCCAATGAGAACCACTGACTTATTTTGCACTGGTAATCTTTGAAATAGGGGATCACTTTATTTTACAGATAGAGAAATTGTGACTCAGACACATTGCTTTACCCGGGGTTGCTCTGAAATAAATAACAGATTTGGGATTAAAATCCAGATCTAACTCCAAAATACATGGATTTAACTATATTGCTAAAGGCTAATAAAGAGATGCTTTTGAATTGGGCTTTCCATCAATAATGGGGCCATTACAGTATGTAGAATAGGCAATTACAAGGTGTAGACAATAAGGTCTATAAAAGGTATGCTATGGGAATTGTGAGAGAATGGTGAGAACAGAGCAGGATCCCTCTGCTCACACCAATTGAGACAAACAGTTGAAAGTTTGGATGAACTAATAGGACAAATGATAATTAACCAGACGAAGGAAGACAGGATGGATCTCACTAAGTAGAGACCACAGTATATATAGAGAGTCTTCTATAGAAAGAATACAAAAAAGTGGAGATGGTTGAAACAAAGAATGTTGTGGAGAAAATGGCTGCAAATGGAAGGCAGAGGCAAAACCAACAGTGATTTATGCTGTGCTTGCTGTGGATTCTGAACTTTAATTCTGAAGGTAATGTTAGAGACACACACACACACACAGGAATTTTAAACAGTGAAATTACAGAATCATATTTGAATTTTATAACATCACTCTATCCTCTTGTGAAAGATGGATTAGAAGAGGGATTATAGATGGCAGGGATTATAGATGTGCTATAGAAGCAAGAAAATTTTATGGAACGATATATACTGAAGTGTTAAGAATATTTATCTTTGTATAAAGATTATGGTGTTAATTTTTCTATTATTTTTATTTTGAATTTTTCTGCAGTGAAAAATATTGCTTTTATAATAAGTAATACATTTCATTAAAAAAGTAATTCAGGCCAGAAACCATAAGGCCCTGAACTATAGCAGTGGAAGGAGTGAGTGATTTGTCTGAGAGTGACTTGGAAGGTAAAGTTGTCAAGGCTTGGAGATATGTGTTTGGTAACATAGCTGAGGTAAAGGGAAGAGTCCAAGAGGCTCCTTGGGTTTCTAGCTTCAGCAGATCACAGAAAAGGGAGTTTAAGAACATGGGCGGACAGTTTAAGGAAGAGCGTACATTTTGTTTACAGTGTAGTATGCATAAAGTGCTTCTGGGCATCTTGAAAGGAGGTACCTAATTGTCCATTGAAAAGAGGAGTCCAGTATTTAGGAGAGGTTTTGGTGGAGAACAAATTTAGAAATAACCAAAAGATAGAGTTATCTTTCAGGGTGAAATTATCCAGGAAGAAAGTACACGTTGGGAAAAGAAAAGGGCTATAGATGGATTCCTGGTGGTAAAAGCGAGGCATATAAGGGGCTTGACGAGTGTCTAGCCAGAGCAGCTTCAAGAAGGCAAGAGCAAATTCTCAGAGGAGTGGAATAGGACACTGCGAAGCAACAAAGGGAGGCCTAATGTGATGCCCCACTTTCCTTTATGTATAGCATTTAGGTCTTCAGTAACTAGGGCAAGTCATTTCAGAGGGGCTGGTGGTTACAGTTAGAAGTTTAGTAGCAGTGAGTTCTTTTAAGACGTTTGCTTTAAAAAGAAAGTGGGAAAGGAGGTGGTTTTTTGATGCATAAAAAGACTCTCCATGTTATTCATGTTGTTTTCATATAGAAAAATTTCCTGAGAGGATTTGGAGAAAAATAGTTATTCATATTAAGATTATATAATTCAATGTAAAAGGAAATTTTAATATGAAAATTGTTCTGTGAGATTTTTCATTTTGTTTCACTGTTAAATTTACCCACATGTTAAAAAGTCACTAAAACTTGAGGAACAAAAGTTAACCTTTGTACCTGAAACTTAGCATTACTCTTTTCATTAAAGAGGGGAATCAAACCATTAATGTGAGAATGATATGTACACTTCAGTATATATAATTCCATAAAATTTTCTTGCTTCTATAGCACCTTTTCCTGTCATCTGTAATCCATCCCTCTTCTAATCCATCCTTCACAGGACAGAGTGATGCTGTAAAATTCGAATATGATTCTGTAATTTCACTGTTTAAAATTCCTGTGTGTGTGTGTTTGTCCAACATTACCTTCAGAATTAAAGTTCATAATCCACAAACCATTAATGTGGTTTTGCCTCTGCCTTCCATTTGAATGGTTTGATTCCCCTCTTTTGAATGTCTTGTCAGGTATGTGTATTCATAAATTTATTTTGTATCTTTAAGAATAACTTAAAAATGTTATTAAAATGAACAATTTCCTACCTATTTTATTTCACTTCTCTTTCCTTCTCTTTCTTCTAACTCATTGTTCTCTTCTTAAAAACTTTTTTTCTAATGCTAAAAAATAAGGAGAATTAAATATAATTATTATTTAAGATATAACTCAGGACATTTTATATACTGCCAATTAAGTATTTCTATTATAGTTTTATCATCCACATTTTTATATACTATATGTATTACTTTTGCTTACCGCATTGTATTTTGAAACCTTTATTTTAAAAGGTTCTTATAAACACTTGGATTTGAATGGCCACAGAAATATGTTTTTATTACACTATTTCCATTTTCTTCTACTGTAATTGATATATATATATATATATATATATATACACACACACACACACACACACACACATATGATGAGAGAAACATGATAATATAGAAATCAGGAGTTATGAATCGGGAGTATTGGGTGTAGGTCAGTGGGTTTACTCACTAACAGTGTGATTTTGGTAGTCATTTATCCTTCACTTGAATTAATAAGTTTCACATATTAGAAAGAAATTCTTGAGATTTTAGTACTATTAGTCATTTACATCTGAAAACTAAACCTTATGTCATGAGAGCATCTAATCAATAAAGGAGTAAGTTTTAAAATGGGAGAAGAGGTACATGGTTGCAGAGAATAAAATAATATAGATGAGTGGAGACCTAATTGTACACTCTGTCTCTGGGGCAGAGGGTACATCCAGTATCCTTTGGCAGCAATTATGAGGTACTTGGGTTTCTGAGGGTAAAAGTAAAGAGAAGCAGGACCTGGTAACAGATAATGGACAAAGAGATGGAAGGCTATTAAAGCTTAGAAATTCACCAATAATATGGTCTCCTTAAAAGTTTCGTTACGGTAACATATGACATTTGAGCCATGCAGTTTATTTGCAAGTGCATTGTTGATTTTGTAGTAGGAAATTAACAAATTCCCAGTGCAGATTCTTAGGAATAATAGGAAATTTGACAAAGTTGTCGATTAGAGTATAGCTTCTTTTTCTAAATGTAGCACACTTACCAATACCAGCTAATGATCAATTTATAATAGACGTAAGTTGTATAATGAGAAAAAGTAGAGAAAGAATTTCTGTTTTTCTATGGCTTTTACATTCTCAGTGGAGGGTAAAATTTAAAGGTAAAAACCTGCTGAAATTATGTGTGACTAAAAAGAGATATATTCTTTGGACTATACACATTTGCAGAATTAGAAATGATTATTTATGCTTTACCTACTGTTTAAATGGAGACTGTACCCTTAATACATTCTTCTGTGGAATTGGAGTCTCTGTATGCATTGGGTACGTATATATCTGAGCTAAAGATGTTCTAAACAGAAAGAATAATTAGAAACTTTATGACAAACGGTCTTTATTTACTTCAGTTTGGCAGACTTTATATATTTGAGTTATTTCAAATATGAAATGTATATTGTGTAAACTATAAACACATCTTCATTTATGGAGCCACAAATAGCTGTACTATAGACAGGATATTTCTCCTAAAATAGATGATCGCTTTTACAGTGTGGAGAGCGAATAGAACACTAATCAATTAATTTTCTAAATTTCCTCTGCTGCGATTTTCATTCAGTGTTAAGTTCTTCACCACATGTACATGTCTTTCTATAAAGAGTGATGTGTGGCAAGAGATAGTTGAGCTGCCATTACTTGGATGCCTAGGAAAACCACATTCTATAATCTGTTGCCAAATCCAGCTTGACTATCCATTACTTACTTCTAAAAGGCTCTTTTGTAAAATGTTCTAAATAATTCACCAGAGCCTCAGTAAATATTGCAGTTAGATTTCTATCAAGACATATTGAGTAGAAATTCTGGTAGGCTTTTTCTGGAAAAGATGAGCTGAGAATGGGAAACAGAATATTTCAGACCTGAGGGATAACTTGGAAAAAAGCTTCGTGTATATCAAATAGCATTTAGAGTTGCTAATTTTTATTTTTTTTTTGGAATTTCTGCTCAGTAGTTTTAGAATATTGCAAACTAATATTATAACAGTTCTCAGATCTATAGTTTTCGTTGGTTGTAAGCAACTATATCTCTTTTGTGTTTAAGCTGCAGAGGGGATTTGTTGGAAAGATTGGGGTGCTTTCGGTTCAGAAGAAAATGTTGAACTGAGCCTTAAGAAAGTAAAGAACAAGGCAAAGTAAAGGATATCATTAGCTAAAGTCTGTGGACATTTTCCCTAGAACTTTGTCCTAAACATGACAGCACCAGTCAATCCCAGTCTCTTTGTTTTCATGTTGAAATTTCCAACTCTGGGAGAGAGAGTCATATTGGCTCAGTTTGAGACAGGTATCTTTCAGTGAGATCACTTAGTTGTAACCAGTGGCTGAGACCACTTTATACACACATGACCCATCAGAGAATTGGACAGTCACACATTTTGTGCCCACTGTTGTCTAACCTTTGGCTAACCCAGACATGTGTGCTTATAGCACATATCCGTAGACAGTTACTTCAGCTACTGCATTGAGAGTCAATGTCATGGCAATATTGTTCACTGAGTCCAAGATCTCCTGGTAATTTTTATTTCCTTACTAGTTACATTCTGAATGTTTTGAATGTCTGTAAATATGGAATAATACTAAGAAAAAATGAAGACAAGTAAGTTATACATTTTATATATATATATGCATACACATATATATCTCCATATACTTTGTGAATACATATATTTTAAATATACAAAGATATACTTTATATACACATGTATGTATGATGTATGTATACCTATACATATAGTACATCCATATACATTTCTGTACCAAAAAAAGATGAGACTGAGAAATTATAAAATTATAGTATTGGAATAGCATTTAAGAACTTCTAAGAAAAGGCTACAGTCCTTGATTTCTGTATGGGGCCAGAGTCATAGCTGCCAGAGCCACAGAGTGGGTTGACTTACTCTGTGAACAATTTCAAGTTATATTGCATTTGGTTGGTAACTTCATTAATTAGGCAAGAGGGGGGATCTTTGGCCGTAACTTTATTTCTCGAGTCTGAGCCACTGGTAGTCGTGCCTGTGTAAAACTGCAGTAGTATACACAGGGAACACCTAGGTTACTCCCTTACTCCTAGTTCTTAGGGTGTTCAGGCAACCTCATTCTTCCTTGATGGACAGTACTAGTTTTCTAACCAACATTGTTATTTCTTTTCTACTTATTTCTTAGTGATTGAGAATTCCCAAATGGCCAGATGGCAGTCTCAGTTGGAACCATCATCTTTTTTATGTTTCAAATCGGAGTTATAGTTTCTTTTTTCCTAAAACCTCCAGATCAACAGGACACCAGGCCGTGGGCTTGCTTGCACCAGATCACATGGGCCTTGGTGAAGGATAGTCCATGCGTATGCCTAACTACTGTTGGTTTTTCTTCATAAGCTCATTAAGCAAATATTCAACTCCGTTTGCAATGTGAAACGTCTTCAATACATAATCCTGCTACATGGTTACTAACAGTCTTTTCTGCAGAGAATGTCTTCTGGTAAACATTCATATGGGACATGGGGCATGATTATTTTAAAGCTCTGGTCCCCAAATCTCTGTAATATTTCTAGTGAAACATTGGCCATTACGCAGATATATCAATCCTTACTCCAACACATTGCGCCTTGTTGTTCTTCAGTATCTTCCCTAAGGAGTGATGCAATCTTAAAGGAGTACAGTTTCGGCTTGTGCCAGCATGTCATATGACTCTAGGCCCAGTTTGTGCTAGGGAACTCCTTTGGTATCATGACTTTGGGTTAAGGGAGACTTACAGGTGTGGCTTGAGTCATGTTTCTGGTGATGGGAACAACCTCTTGCAACTTACGCATACCTTTGGGGACACTGTCAGTCCTGATCTCATAAACAACCTTTACTAAGAAAAGATTCTGAGTAACTCTGACTTGACAGTTAAATGGATCTAATAGCACCTAGTTACTATGGCAGCCTAGGTTGAATGGTTACCTGATGTCCCATTCAACATTAGAGCCAAGTATCAAACCAAATGATACCTACTAAAGGACACTTGGCCTTAATTTTAAACCCCACCTGCCTCCTCTAGATTTTTCCATCAGAGCTTGCCATAAAGTTCATGCATCATCCAGGCCTGAGTGGCAGAACTGTATATATTGGAACCTGGGCCAGCTAGGGACCCTTCTTTGATTTTCACCTTACTCAAACTTGATGGCTTTTTAAAGGACATAATAAAAGGCTAAGAGCATACTATCTAAATCCAGGCTTTCATCTGTCACTATGACTCCTTCACAAGAGTAATTCATTTTGGAGGAGATATCCTAACATGTCAGCTGTGCTTCTCAAAGTGTGATTCAAGAACTAGCAACTAATCACTTAGGAACTTGTTATAAATGCAGATATCTCAGACTTACTGAATCAGAATCTGTATTTTAATAATATCCTCAGGTAAATTGCATTCACATTGAGATAGGAGAAGCATTGCCTTAGATGATCTGACCACAGGGTCTTCACCGAAGTGAGAGCTTCCTTGTTTCTCAGGGATTTCTCTCCACCCCCTACCAAGCTCCTTCTAGTTTTTTAGGCCTTATCAGCATGGTATCAGTAATGTAATGGATGTGTAGTGCTCCGTGGGAGTGTCAGAGAAATACCGCTCTCCTTCAGGTAATTGATGTGATTCCTGTGTATGAGAATGGAGAAAATTCTTACCATATAAAATATTGGGATCTCTATGAATTTGCTTCAATTAGAAGACCACATTTAGAGTTGATTGTAGCTGAATTGTAGTCACCCTATGTTTGCATTTATTGTAATTATAGTAGCAATTTTTAGTCAGATAAAAATACTATTAGTATTTTACAATTGCTTAATTGCTGAATTGGAGCACAGTGATCCAGATAAGACAGGATCTACTTAACCTAGATCTATTATACAATATAACCCTGAGGTTTAGGCATTTTTCTTTTTGCAAGTCTTTATTGGTCAGGCTTAAAGGATTGAGTTCATAGTACAGTCTGGTGAAGATAAAACTGAGTCGTTCTTCAGTAATATCTGGTCTCCTCTGTAAGCAGAAGGCTCTGGGCCTGTGATCTGGGAGTTAACACTAGAATTGTTTTGTTTTACAACAGTTAATCAAGACCTTAGGGGATGTCTAATGATTTTATTTCTGGAGATCTCTTGATTAATTAATCACATCCAGGAATCTCTGTATATCAGACTATATTCCATGTACTCTCGTGACTCCTCCAGCCCTAATGATATTATGATGCTCATCCCTACTTTTTTTTTTTTTTTAACTAAATGCTGCCACCTGAGCTTGGTCATCTGGGCTTCTATGATTTCCATTGGGATTAGGGTTCACACAAACATCTCTGACCTAGAGGTAATAGCTGGTCAAGCACTTTTAAAAGTTCAAATTCTTTTAATTGTCTTAAAACTACGCTTCTAATTTCAAGGAGGTAGTAGAGAATATTACAGATTAATATTAAATTATATACATCCTGACTTCTCTGAATTTATTCATCTTTAGGTTTACTGTCATAATAATTTGTCAGCATTGTCAAATTAAAACTAAATTTTATTTTAAAAAGTGGCAATTTATTTGTTATTGTAATAAATTATTTTTATAGAAAATATTTTTTTTTCTTTAAATGAGCTCTCTTCCCTAAAATGTTGTGACACTTTTTTTTTTTTTTTGGTGTTTATGATATCTTGTTTGATTCTTAGGTTAATTTTTGATGTACTGAAGAGAGCATTGTGACACTGAAAAATGATCAGATGAAGAATAAAAAGCACTAAGGTCAAGAACAGAGCACCAGCTTTTGGCTGTGTCTCTTACTAGTTTGGTGACACTGGAATGATTCTTGACCTCTCTGTACCTCAATTTCTTTTAGCAAAAAAATTGAGATAAAAATAAATTTTAAGAAGCATTTTTTTCTCCTTGCTTTCACATATTTTATCAGAAAGTGAAAGAATATAAGTTTAAAATAATGAAGCTGTTTTTAGGAATGAAGACAAACTCCAAAAATGGAAAGCATGGTGCTCTAATTGAGAGACCACTGATTAGTTAAGCATGTATTAAACGCTTCCGACATTATTAGATATTTTATTGACACAATGACATTATTTATATTTTTCCTGCCTTCAGAAAATCTCTTAAACACTTCACTACCATCAGTAAACATTGCTATATTTTAGCTGCTTGCTTCTCAAAGCGTAGTCTATAGATCAGCAACATGTCACCTGAGAGCTTGTTAGAAATGCAGACTCTCAAGCCCTACCTCCTATCTACTGAATCAGAATCCTCATTTTAATGAAATCTCCAGGAGACTGACATGCACATTAAAGTTTGAAGCACTGCTCTCAATCACATATACAATCTTAAGTTCAAATTTGAAAAATTTCCAAATAATTTAGTTTGTTTGTTTCTATATAAATTCCCCCCTCTTCTTCTTTTATATATTGATGTTTTCAACTTCTCCTATGTCAGAACAGAAAAGATTATAAACAAGTGGACTAGTAACAGTAATAGCAGCCCACTATGTTTCTTCTTCTTTTTTTAAATTCTAGTAAAGGTCCTATAATGTTCGGTTTCCTATCTGTAGTTGCCTAGGTAACCAAGATTCTAGCACTAGTAATTCCTCTTTTCTTGTTAGACTAACTACTGGGCTCATTCTAATTCCCACCCCTACCCACCTCCTTCATGATGAATTGGTCTTTACCAATGAATCACCTTTTTCACAGAATGCTGCAATTTACTGTTTGCGTCTATATTCGAGCCCAACTGCTTTTCAAATAGACATTGACCTTCTTTTCCCCCTCATTGAATCTTTTAAGTACATTTAATGAAACTTAATGTAGCAAAATAGTTTTAACTGTGTTAAACTCATCTTGTTCTTTTTAGGGACCTTTCCAGGGACCCTCAAATATTACTATTTAGTCTGTAGCAAGATTGGTTATTCATTAGGCTAACTTTGATATTGGTTTACCAGGTCTAGAGAGGGAGAGAAGCTAAGAAATAATTAGAAAATTTCTAAGACTTTCCTGATCTTGGTGTCTTTGAAACAAGACAACACAAAGCCAAGAAGAACCCTGCTCAGTTAAAGTTTTCTTTGAGGAAAGTGAAAACAAGCAAGCAAATAAACAAACCCAATATGGTGGCTAAAAATAACCCTAAGTAGCAGGAATGAGATGCCAATTATTTAGTTATGAGTAAGAGAAAGAAGGTAAGTGACTTGGAATGTGACATCAATTTTTGAACTCAGAGTAGAGCAAAGATGATTCTGTTCATTACAGTAAACAGACTAGGCGAGGGTTGGATTGGGTTGAAGAATACTTTATGGACACCCTTACATATTGCCTGGAGTGACTCTGTATGTCAAGGTTATATTCCTACAGGACAAAACCTGTGACTGATTTGGGGATTGAGGAATTGAAGATTGTATAGAGTGTATATGAGAAATAAAATTATCCAAATTGAGCTTTGATTCAGGCTTGATATCTTTATTTAGCAATGAGTATTTCATGGGATGGCTTATTTTTGAGATGAGTGGTCTCTCATGTCTCTCATATTCCTTCAGACCGCATTTCTTATCCTTGATTTTGTCCCCATTGCAGGAAGCAAATAATATATTAATATTTTCCTACAAAGTAATGTCACCATAAAGTATTTGCCACACAACTGCCATGTGTAACATTTTAACTTTGGGCATTCAGAGAGGTTTCTTTGGGGGATATTTACACTACAGCGAAGGAGATAGTGTAAATATAAAACAATGTACAAGATAGTGTGCTCAAAGAAATTGTGTTATATACACATTTATTCCACTATGGGGTTTTGAGTGGAGGGAAGGAGACCAAGAGAGAAATACATATAACAAATTAAATAGTTCCATTCGTGGAGAGAATATGACTCAGTGAGTATACATGGTGAGAGGAATGGACTTGTTGTTTTGAGTTTCCATATTCCTCTTATGGTATTTATGGTGATGATGGTTTTCTCAGTATGAAGCATTTCCTTGAGTTGAGTTTGATGTAGAACTGAGATTCTTTCTTTTATGGGTAATTATAGAAATTTGAAAGAGTTATTTAGACTATACTGTTCTTGATTTTCACTTTATGCACTGGCAATCTTGTAAGGTACTCTTTTATAATGCCACAATGAGCACTATGGGCTATTAGAGTAAAGTAGTTCTCAGAAAGTTGGAACGATTTTAGTTGGGTAGTAAAGGAAACATAGACATAAATGATACAAAATAGAGTGAGGTGTGTTGAATGAATAAATAGATCAATAAGTGAATTAGTAAATATGGCTCAACCAGATTCTTTTTGCTTTTAAAATTACTTCAGTTTGAATAATGGGTGTTCACAAAAACCATTCAAATTTTTAATTTGATTTTTCCAAATGAGAATTTTAAAAAATTCTTTTAGTTGTCATATATGATATCCATACAGTTTAAGGAGCCAAATCCATTCCTCCCCCTTTACTTTTAAAATAAGACAAGTGGTTATGTTAGGAACATTTTAACAAAACTTAATTGCTCTGGGAAAACAAATGTAGTTACAGGTACAAAAATACTTGCTCTTAAGGTTATCAATTTAATTGTCTTTGAGTAGAGAAATAGGAAATTTCAGAGCAGTAATGGGAAGGAAATTTACTTTTCAATGTACATTCTTAAATATCTTTGAAAGTTTGTACCACATGTACATATGGATTACTAAAAGAAAAGGGGGTCACCTGATTTGCAGATAGTAAAGCACTTTTTAATATACCCATGTGCTTTGTTTGTTAAATGCCAAATGAATAATATAGATCGATTATTTGGTAAGGGATAATCATTTTTATGGTAAGGGATGGCATGTGTATGTAAATCAGAACATTGGTTTTTATACACGTTAGAAGAATTGGAGGGGAGCCCATTGGAAGGAGGGAGTTTAAGAATAAGATACTATACTAGAGTGATGGATGGAAATAGATAAAAATGGTGAATTGGAAAGACGGGTACCAGGATGAGTTATCAGATACTTTTCTTGATGACGAAGGGAAGAAACTTCAAGCTTTCAGGCCTGGACATTGAGAAAAATTAGAGTGCCACTTAGAAATAAGAAATTTTAGACATTTATATAACTTACAAAGTGATCCTCCCAATAAGTCTAGTACCCACCCATCTGGCACCATATATAGTTATTACAGCATTATTGACTACATTCTCTATGCTGTACTTTACTTTTCAAGACTATTTTGTAACTGTCAATCTGTACTTCTTAATTCCTTCATGTTTTCCGCTACTATGCTGTACACCTGAAACTAACATATCAAATGTCAACTTTAATTAAAAAATAAAAATAAATAAATAAAAAGAAAAAAAAAGAAGAAATTTCCAAGCCAGGAAGAAAGGCCTCAGAAGAAACCAAACCTGCCATGCCGTCACTTTGATCTTGGATGCTTTGGCTCTAGAACTGTGAGAAAATAGATTTCTGTTGTTTACGTTAAAAAAAAAAAAAGAGGAAAAGAGAGGAAGGAGGGAGAAAGGAACGAAGGAAGAAAAAATTTTAAGAGTTAGTTCTAGGGTAAAGTAATGATTTTAGATTAAGAAAAAATAGATGTTAGGTTAGCATATTTAGGTAGCATTTCTCCAGGATTCTATTTGTTGTTCTTTTTTTAACTTCTAATTTTTATCAGGACTTTCTAGCCCTTAGGTTTAATTATCTAGCCCGGGTAGGTGTTACTTAAGCAATATGGTAAACTAATTATGAGTAAATGTTCACTGACTGTTGGTGTTATTACCCAATTTGCATTTTAAATCAGGGCTTCAGTCTTTAGTACAATGGAAAAAGATATGTTTGAACAAAAGATGGATACACATTTAGCTTAGTTTACAGTCTATGTAGGTCCAGCTCAGAGAGAAATCACTAAATGTACAAATTGCTCCATTCAAGGAAAACAGTCAAAACTTTCTTCTCTGCTTCCTCTTTGCTCTACAGGGTGTACTTTATCAGTCAGAAAACCTAGTTTTACATTCTAGGGCCACATGTCTAGCTACCCTTAACTTTTCCCTTTTCCTGAAACATGCCGTGTCCCTTCTTTGCTCCTTGCCTTTGCACATACTGTCTGCAGTAATATTCACCACTTTAACTTCTTGCCTGTCAAACTTTTAGTTTTCTTTCAAAATTCAGTTCAGATATCCTTGTGAGAATTTTCCTCATTGTATTCATCCCATTGTATTCCTTTCTGTCACAAATTACCACAAACCAAACAGCCTAATAGCAGCAAGCAAAAATTTTTTTCTCACAGTTATGGAAGCTAGGAGTTCAAAATCAGAGTGTTAGCAGGGACTTGCTCCCTCCAGAGGCTCTAGAGAGAATCCATTCCTTGCCTCTTTCAGCTTCTGGTAGCTCCAGGTGTTTTTGGCTTGTGACTATGTAACTCTAAGCTGTGCCTCCTCTTCATATCTCTTCTATATTGGTGTCTTTGCCTCTTATGTCTCTCATAATAAGTCACAGCATTTAGGGCCCACCTGAATACCCCAGGATCTTGTCATCTCAACATCCTTAATTATGTCTTCAAACACTTTTTATTTCTTTCCCCACATAAGGTCACATTTACAGGTTTTGGGTAGACATATCTTTTGGGAGACCACAGTTTAACCCAGTATACCAGGGGTCCCCCACCCCCGGGCTGTGGACCAGTACCACCAGTCCGTGGCCTCTTAGGAACCAGCAGGAGGTGAGCATTGGGCTAGTGACCAAAGCTTCATCTGTTTTTGCAACTGCTCCTCAGTGCTAGCATCACTGCCTCGGCTCCATCTCAGATCATCGTGCATTTGATTCTTATAGGAGCACGGGTCCCTGGTGCCAAAAAGGTTGGGGACCACTGCACTGGACTCACCAAACCCACATTTCATTCATTTATTCATTTAATGTTTGTTGAGTACCTGACAATTCTTCCTCTATTATCCTTGGGACTTGCTTCATATCTCTATTTTAGCACTTTTTGTATTAGATTTATATATTTACTTCTGCTTTACTAGTTTGAATATTTTCTCGATGGATAATACTTGCTTTGTCTTTTCTCATTCCTTGAAAATTGAAACCTCTGGCTCATTGTCATGCTCTCCAAACACTATTTCTTGGTGATTATAAATTTCGATGATTTAAACAAGGTAATCCTTTCTGTACGGTAACTTTTTGGCTACTTAATGTCCTTTCTTCTGTGATCTTGTTTTCTGTGTTCTTTCAACCATTCACTCCATGGACATACTCTGGTTATTATAAATATCTGTAACTACTCCAAAATTTCAGTTTCAAGCACAGCATTCTTCTATGATCACTATCTGCTATTTTCCCCAGATGCTTCTCTTAATTACTTCTTAGTAGCCTTTGATGACATTGATTCCTACCCTCTTCTCACTGTTGTTCTCATCCCTCGTATACCACTGCTCTCCATTATCTGAGATTTACCGCCAATCATTATAAGTCTCTTCTTTTACTGTCATACTCCCTCTTTTTTTACATCATTATTTTTCTTCTTTGCTCAGTCCCATCAACATACTAATAGGCTCTTATTTCTCCCATCAAAACAAAATAGATTTTGAAGGCATTTTTTTTTACCCTTCTGCTGCTCCAGGTTTTTTTTCCCTTCTTTTACAAATCATCTTCAAGAGGGCTGTCTAGCTTTGCTTTCTACAGTTTTTCTCATCCTGCTCTCTTTTCATTCCATTGCAACAGACTTTCTCCTATGCCACTTCAGAGAAACACTTCTTGTCAACCTCTCCAGTGTTAAGCCAATTGTTAAATCTTATTTTGTCTTCATCTTAAATGGTTTGTCAGTAGCATATAATAGGATGATCACATCCTTCCTTTAATATTTGTTTTTTCACTTGACTTCCAGGATACCACATTTTTTGTTTTTGTTTTCCTTTCCTTACTGACTGATCGCCCTTCCTTAGTCTCTTTAGCTTGTTCCTCCTCATTTCCTCTAGTGTTACCTCCAACTGCACCAAGGTTCAAGTCTTAATTCTCTTATTTTCATCTGTTCTCACTTTTTAAAATGATCTTACCAAATCTTATAGCTTTAAGTATAAAAATTGCTATTTACATCCTAGGCCTCTGTTCTGAACTGCTGACTACTATATCCAGCTGAATACTTCACATCTCCACTTGAATTTTTAATAGACATATCAAATTCCAAACTAAGCTCCTGACTTTATTCCCCAGACTGGTTCCCTGGAAATCTTCCCTGTTCAATTAATGGAATTTCTATTATGGAGTCATCCTTGATTACAAAGCTTCTTTCATACATCTACCCAATCTGAACATATGTTTTTGGCTTTGTCCAGATATATACATAATCTGACTACGTTTTAACTTTTCCACTGCTACCAGACTGGTCCAAGACACTGTTATTTTTTAATATAAATTCTTATACTATGCTGGCTGTTCTCCCTGTTTCGGTCCTTGACCTCTACAATCTATTTTCCATACAGCAGGTAGGGCGGGGGTGGGGACTCTTAAGTGTGAGGTTATTTCTTTGCTCACACCCCTGCAATGGCTCCCATTTTATTTGGGGTAAAAGAGCCCTGCTAGATTTATAAGGTCCACTCAATCGAGACCTCTCTGATGTCATCTGGAACTTCTTTCTTATGTTCTCACTCTGTTTCAGCAACAGTGGCTTCCTTGCCTTTCCTCCAGCACATTAGCAGTCTAATGGGCTTTGACGTTTGTTCTTTCCTCTGCCTGGGATACTGTTTCCCAAGATAGGTCTAAGCTCTGCATTTCCTTGTAATGTCTTCTCTGACTTCTCTACTTAAAATTAGGTCCCCAATGCTCCTAAAATAGGGAAACAAACACTGGTGAAGAATAAATCTTGTGCTCTTTTATAGCTAAATCTAAATGGAAAACAATAATATGATTGGGAAATGCAGTATTAATATTAAGTATAAATTCTTAAAATGAAATTGCATTCTGCAAAGGTATAAAAATGAAAACTTAAAACTAAAATTTCAAACTGTATCAGCATATATGTTTTACAAATACTTAGTAAGTGGTATGTTCTTGACCTGAAGTAGAGTCTTCTGATTCTAAATATCCTTATTAACTATTTTCCCCTTCCTTTACTTGCTTTTTTCCTTATATACCTATTGCTTCTCTGCTTATTTTCTTCCCTTATATACGTAAATGAATAATTAATATATTTTTTCTCTCCTCTAGGTTGTTTTTTAAGTTATTTAAAACCAATAACGGCCCTTTATGAAACAATGCCTGTTATAACTACTAAGAAAGATGTATGGCTATTTATAATTATACTTTACACTTTTATACATAGATCTAACTTTGAGTCACTTTAATTGTATTTCTGTCCAAACAAACTGGATTTAAAATCTTTCTGTAGATTATTATGTGTCAAGTATCTTACTGAAGTCAGATATAGTTTATGCTTCTGATTTTTTTTCAACCAGCAAATTCTGTAGTATAAAGAAAAAAAAAAGTCATCAAATTAGTCTGGCCTGCCAACTTTATTTGTTTCTGTAATGTTCTCTGAATAATGACTCATTATTTCTCTCCTTGTTCTAATTCCTTTAGAAAGGATGGCTGATGAAATAATTTTTTTTTGTTATTTTACATATCTCTTTTTCCCTTTCATGCTCCAAACTCATGCATTTATTGCGTTTAGCTTGATTTTATGATTACAGTGTATATTCATTCTCTTAATCATGTACAAATTAATGTGCACTAATTAGTCCATAAAAATCTATACTTTCTTCATGAAATAGCATATGTTGAGGCACAATGCTGAGGAGTTGAGGGTAAAGAACTGGAAATGTTGCTCTGTAAGGGAGGCAGGGCAACAATTTGGGGATCATATTTGTTGATATCAATGTCCATATTGATTAATTAAATCTGTTTAAAGTAAAAATGGGAATAAGTTATTTCTGCCATTTACCTCAATTTTCATTTTATTATGGAGGTTTATTTTCCTGCTTGATATTCTCCAATGACTTCTAATTGAACATGAACTAATATTCAAACTTGAACTAATATTCAAACTCCTCACTGTGGTTTGTAGGCTCCTTTTCATCTTAAGGCTGTTTCCTCTGCTTCATGTTCCTTCCCAGAAGCCTCCGCAGGTTTATCTTGGCTACTTTCTTTCATTGTTTAGATCTTGGCTTTCAGAGAGACCTATCTAAAGCCTCTTTTTGGTTACTTTATAATGCTTATCACCTTTTAAAAATTCCTTTTTATTTATCATTTTACTTTTGTTTCTGTTGTCCCAAGAATTTTAGGTTGCACATCTTATTGATTGACTGACTGACCGACTGACTGAGCAAATAAAGGAGAAGAAAGAGCAGCTTGCCTATGGGCAGAAAGAACTGGAAGCGTAGAGCTTTATAAGTATAATGAGCCATGCTTTGATGGTTTGTATAAACGTGGAAGTCAGGGACTCCACCATAACTAGAATGTGAACTGATTGTGGGGTGGCCGGGGGCTTGGGAAGATGAAAGGGCAGAAATGTAGTTTGAAGAATCTGGGAGAGCAATATGTTTTTAAACATGGTAGTAAAATAATCATGTTTTTGTTTTGAAAAGATAACTTCTAGGAAGGTAGAAGACTAGAATGGCTGGTGAACAGTATAAGAGTAGGGATGTCAACTAGGAAATTGCTTCAGTAATTCAGGTGATTGATGTGAAGGGGTGGACGAAGGGAGTTCTGGAGGAAATGAAAAGAAATGGGACAAAGTCTGGAGTAACATCTAAATTGTTGTTGAAATGATTCCTAGAAATGGGAGTTTGTATGAGTTATTTTTCATATTCCCTACAAGTCTAAGATATTGTTTTAGTGCCCAAATAAATTAAGGTACAGTAAGGAGAATTTCTTAAATACTTAATATTAATGTGAAACTCAAAAACATGCAGTGCTCAGTGCTATTAAATTGTCCATTTCATGGCAAACTACTACCTAACTGAACTTCACACACAAATAAATTTGGGTTCAAAATGATGACTATTCCAATATATTTTACCAAGTTGCTTCAATTAAGTCTTTAATTTAGAGTGCTCAAAAATACAGCTTAAACATATTCATATTTTAAGAGTTCAAGTACTGATATATTTATATTTTTATAGGCATTCTTATGAAAAGTTTCATTGTTTAAGAGATTACACCACAGTATATATTCATGAAAAGTAGATGTGATTAATAACCTCATTTTAGAATGCCAGTAAAGCTATGTTTCATTTTGATACCTTGTTTTTCATATTACACGAGAATAACATCAATATAACACTCAAAAAACCCTTTATAACATCAATATAAATGCTCGAAAAAACTTTATCATTTTCCTTTGTCTCATACTCTTTAATTTTAAAGTGTACTATATATAATGATTTTTTATTGTTACTTTTCCATGTTATTAAACAATCTTTGGAAAAGTGGTATTTGATAGCTACAGAAGATTACATAATATGTTTTTTGTTATAAAGTGACACAGTAATTACAGCTGTTATCTATATTGTGTTTATTTTCTGCTAGGAGCTGCTCTAAGTTTTTAGAGATATTATTTTGTTTAATCTGCACAACAACCCCATAGGTACTGTTACCCTGATTATACAGATGTGAAAACTGGGGCACAGGGAGGTTTTGTGATTTGCCTCAACTCATACAGCTGGAAAGTTTCAGAATTTGAATTTGAAACCAGGATGTCTGGTTCCAGAGTCCTCACTGGTAACCATTATGCCTGGCAAACTCTTGAAATGTGAAATGTGATAAATATCCAGGGATGTACAATTTCTACCTACATTTTATTATTTTTTTTTTTGAAAAAATTCTAAACGTTTATAAAGATGTTGGCACATATTGCCAAATTGTTTTTTAGAAAGGTTGCATTAATTTATACCTCATCAAGATTATTCCATAGATTCCATTTTCTTGTATTCTCTGCAGTAATGGATAAACTTTTTTTTAGTTTTTGTTAATTTTACTAAAAATATTTCTATTAATTTGCCTTTATTTCTTACTTTGGAGCATATTAACTTTTCAATTGTTTTTATTAGCTAATTATGTTTATTTTATGAATTATTCATTCCATGTCTTTTTTTCTATTGAAGAGTTAGGATTAAAAGATTTATCTTAATCCATTATATATTTATTATATTATGTAACTAGATACTATTTTTTTCTTTTGAGATTACATAGAATGTACTGTTTTTATTAATAAGTGGCTTTCTTTACCCTGCGATCGGCTATTTTTTTCAGCATGATCCTTTAGAGTTTACTTATATTGATTTAAACAAATATATAACATTCATTTAGGTTATATTTGAGTTTGTAATTAACCTCTTGTCTCAGAAGTATTTCTTTTTTCTTTTTATTTTGTTACTTTTCTAACATATAAAATGTACACACAAACCACACGCGCGTGCACGCACGCGCGCGCACACACACACACACACACACATTCCCATTTCTTTGCTGTCTCATTTGTTTAACATTCAGTATAAAACAGTGGAAAAGAAAAAGTCACTGGAGCCAGACTGCCTGCCTGGATTCAAATCCAGACCTAACACATAATAGCAACACTATTATTGCCAGTTTCAGTCCCTTTATTTATTAAATAGAGATAATAATAAAACTTAAAAGGGTTCTTATGAAGATTAATAAATTAATATCTGAAAAACAGGGCAGTGACTATCACATGCTAACTGGTATAGAAGTTATTACTCATTATGCTTACATTTATAATATTTTGTGTGATAGTTTTTTTCCTAAAGTTTTAATAGAAAATATTTGATAGAATTTACCAGTAAAACTATAAGGATATGCAGTATGTGTGTGTGTGTGTGTGTGTGTGTGTGTGTAAAATGACTTGTAACCAAAGAGTTGTTTCACTTTATTTAATGGATATATTTTATACTTATTTTTCTATAAGTTTTGATAGTTTCTGCTTTTTCAGGAATTTTCCATTTTATCTATTCTTAAATTTTTCACATAAACTTGCTTATAATATACCATTATTATCCTTTTAAGGTCTGTAAGACCTGTAATAATGCCATTTCTTTATTTTCGATATATGTAATTAGTCTATTTTCTTTTTTTCTCTATTAGTCTTGATCAGTCTTGAAGTTCACTGATGTTTTTTCCTATCCTATATCCTCTCTGTTGAAGCTCATCATAGGAATTCTCATCTTCATATTATGTATATGTGTTTTTAAGATTTTTTTAAATTCTTTTTTAAAAGTTTCCATGTTTCTGATAAAATTCTCTGTTCATGATTCTTACCTACCTTTTCCTGTGGATCCTTTGACATATTAGTCATGGTTATTTTAAATTCCCTGTCTGCTACTTCTAACATCTGGGCCATCTCTAGTTTTAGTTTTGTTGCCTACTTTATGACTCCACAGTGGGTCATTTTTTTCTTATCTGCCATTTTTTTTTTCTGAATATCAGGTGGAAGTCTTTGGGAAAGAGCTGGTGAATGGGTGCAGATTTCTCTTGTTTCCAGTGCTCCCAGAAATTCATACACAATGTAAGAAATACATATATATGTATATCTGTATCTGTCTGTCTATCACACACAAACACACACACACACACACACACACACACACACACACACACACACACACACACACACACACACCCAGAATATCATTCAGCTTTAAAAAAGAAAGTAATCCTGCCATTTGTGACAACATAGATGAACTTGGTGGACATTATGCTAAGTGAAAGAATCCAGACTCAGAAAGACTAATAGTGTGTGATTTCACTTACATGTGGAATCTAAAATAATCAAACACATAGAAGCAGAGAGTGGAATTAATGGTTGCCAGGGGCTGGGGGGATGGAGAAATGAGATGTTGCTCAAAAGGCACAAACTTTCAGTTATGCAAATTAAATAAGTTTTGGAGCTCTGTATACCTTAGGGCCTACTGTTAAGTATTATATGCTTAAAAATGTGTTAAGAGCATAAATCATATGTTGTGTTCTTATCACAAAAGGAAAAAAGCACAAGTGGCAGGAAGAAACTTTTGGAGGTGATGAATAAGCTCATGGCATTGATAGCAATGATGGTTTCATGATTATAAACATAGTTTCAAACTCATCAAGGTGTACACATTATCTATAGCTTTTTGTATGTCTTACCACAATAAATCTAGTTTAAAAATATATGGCAATGTGCATTTTAATGTAATTTTTTATAGAAGTTCATTTTTTCAAACAAAAACTAAAATAATGGACATTTGGTATTTAGAGAGACACGTTGATTCAGGCAAAACTTTATATCTCATTTTAATAGAAGGAGAGTTTCAGATTTCTTAAAGCGCCAATTCGCATGCCTAGGCCAATGAGTAAATTGCACATCTGCAGATAGTGCTTACAGCATCTGACTTTAGTCTTGAGACTCTTCACTCTGCATCATGCTCTCACCAAATTTTATTAGCACTCTAATATCTTAAGAGAATATCTAAGATTTAGTTTGCAGTATGGGATCTTTTGAAAGGTGTTCATTAACTTTCGTAACCTTTTCAGTGAAGTAGTTAAAATGAAATATTTTATTTTTTTTCTGGAAAGAACTGACCTGTTGAAAGTATTTTAGTGACTTATATTCAAATATCCTATGTAATAATGTCTTGTGGTAGATAAGTTATATCCAGTCATTGTACCTTAAATTTCCATTTGTTCCTTATCCCTATACCACTGGGAAAGAAAGATAAAGCTAAATCATGACCCTCTCTTCCTTTATTCATTTGCACATTTTTACCTTAAATGAACCATTTGCATTTTTTATGCTATGATGATTACATACTCATCAAAGATAGGATGAGAATGAGGATTTGTAGATAGGGCAGATTGATGTTTGCTTGTGTAGCTAAAGCTTGAATGATTTTTACAGGAAGGTAATTACTTTGTAATTGCAAATTGGTTTGGAATAAAACTCTAGAATACATTAGGTTGAAAAGAGAGAAAAATTAGTTCCAAAAAAAACTTATAAAAAGATCAGTGAAATAGTGAATTTATCAAAATTTAATGGAATGAGATTAGGAAAATCTGGGGGTTTGGAAGCATAATGGTAGAAATTGCTAATGAAGGACAGACAAGATAAACTATTTGCCTGGGGATTGGTGGTGGCCAGCTAGAGGTTTGATCATACAATCTAAAGATAGTGGAAATACTGGAACCATTAAAAATAATACCATTTTACATAATAGGCTCTTAGTTTATAGAAATCTTTACACGCAACTTGTTACAGGGTGAAATATAATTGATTTTAAATTGTTAAATTCATGAAAAACAAAAAGGGTAGTAGTGGTTAAATGATTACTATATACATTTGATCGATTGCCAGCATTAATAAATATTTTAATAAGTTATATGTGTGTGATAGTTGATTTTGTGTCAATTTGGCAAATCTCTGGTGCCTAGATATTTGGGTAAACACTAGTCTAGATGTTGCTGTGAAAGAATTTTTAAAATGAGATTAACATTTAAATCAGTAGAATTTGAGACATTGTGAGTGTGCCTCATCCAATCAGCTGAAAGCCTTAAGAGAGAAAGACTGAGGTCTCCTGAGGAAGAGGGAATTCTGCCTCCACACTGCCTTAGGACTCAAGCCTGCTGCATCAGCTCTTTCTTCCTGATGTCTAGCCTGCAGGACTGCCCCGCAGATTTTGGAATTGTCAGTGTTTCCCTGGAGAACTCTGGCTAATATAATGTGGATCGCTTATTTTTAAACAATGATAAAATAAATCTGTCACTGCATGCTACATTAGGGTAGTTTAACAGATAGGCAAAAAATTAATAATTTTCTGTAGAAATGATAATATGGTTTTTTTTTTGCTAACTTCTAAATTATAACCAAATACCGTTACAATTTAATGATTGGGGATTTAGGCATTTAAATTAATTTTCATAATCTAATTTCAAATTCCAGTAGTTATATTTATATGTAATAAACTGTAAGTCTTTATTGATATTCTTGTGGAGATTTAAAATAAACCCTCAAATTGAATAGTAATAATGATTAAATTATCCTTTGCCACCTGGAACAAGGCCAAACCACTCTTGTTTACATTTGGCATCTAGTCTGCTGTTTCTCTTTTATTTTTCGTCATGTGAATAAACAGAAAAGGTTTGGTTTCTAGAATTGTCAGGCTGGCAGTGTTCCATAAGAACTGAAACCAATTCAAAAAAATTAATGTAAAGCATAGTCTTAACACAGTACAAATCTTAGTGGGGTTCCTCTGCTTTTCATTTAAGTTCCATAATAGTCAAGGTTATTCTAGGAATTGAAGCTGAAGTAACTTCTGGAATGTGAGAAATATAAACACATGCTGAAGAATACTGCCAGTGCCTTTTTATACAGATAGCTTAGTTAAATATGAGACATCATAGAGATGATAGAAATGTTGTTTCTTTCTCTCTCTTCCTCTTTCTTTAAAATTTTTCATTTCTTTTCAGCACAGAGTGTCTCATATACTTGTCTATAACAAATGACATTGCACCTTAAAAACCTGCATAGTTTCGATACAAATCAAATATAGAATTCCTCTATAGCTGTACATTCTTTTGTTAATGACATGTAATATTTTTGATGTAGAATAAAAGTAAAATAAGAATCACATAGTTTAAAAATTTGAAGAAAAGCTACAAATAGGAACAATCTTTGACCATTAAAAAGATTTGTAAAATGAGCTGTTAAAGGAATGAATAATTTCTCAAGTCCTTTAAAATTCATATCCACTTACTAAGCACCAACATTTTGTCAGTGAGAAAACTGAGGCCCAGAAGTTTTACTCTATGTTAGTCTTAGAGCTCAGATTAGAACCCCTACAGTTTTGGAATCTTAATTTAACACCTTGTCTCTAATGCCCCAAGGTTGAAATTCTCGCTTTAAAGAAATAGTAGGGCAGTGTATTTTTTATTACCATTTAATTCAGTGTCGTGTCATTTTTTGACGGCCGTATTATGGTCATAATATTAAGACGTCAAATTTTCATTTCAGCAAATGAAGATACTTAACTATGAAATATAAATATTCAGATCATTCCAGACAGATTTTTAATGAAAAATGAATTTCTACTGCTTTTTTATCAAATTGAATTTCTAGAACATATAGACTACCTTATTTTTCAGGGAGAAATGATATTAATTATATTCTGTTCATACTTTGAGGGCCTATTTTCTTTAGGTTAATTAGCCTGCTTTGTGCTTGACTTCATGCTGGACTAGACCAGGTAGGAGTTAAATCTTTGGATCCGTCATCGGTTTGGCTCTCTGTGGCAGCTGGGACTCAACTTCTGCCACTGACCAGTAGGGCTGAGGACTACTCTCGGGTTTTAGAGGAGAGAGCATGGAGTCATCCTGTCCTGGAGGCATTTGCTTACCATGGTATCCTACAATTAGAGTGAAATATATCAATTCTATTTGTTTAACTTCTCGCTCCCATTTTCTTTAAAAAAATGCCAAAACAATTGAAATTACATGCGTCTACTACATGACTTATTTATCTTAAAAACATTACTCTTGTGTTACTGATAAATAGATGTCATTTTACCATTGCTGTCAGTCAAAAATGCAAATGTAGATATTGAAGCTCCCACAGCAGAGTGCATTGAATGTCAGAAACATATTTATTGATATTAATGTACATAATGAATGTCCTCTTGATTTGGCATTCTTCTTTCCTTTCTCCGTGTACAGCTTATTTCTGTAGCTAAAGCAACTGTATGTCTTTTACTTGGAAATAGAAAGTCCTTAGATTTAGAGGAATTATACTTTTTCTCTTAGAAATATTAATATTCTATCAGCAAAAATTCTTTCTGGAGCAGCTTCAAGGATTTAGTAAGGATAATTGTGCAATCAATAAAAAAAACTTAAAGGATGTTAATATTTTACATTCCTTAATGCATTTTAAATGTTATTGGGTACTGAAATTCTTTGACTATTGAAATTCATTGATGTATATTCCATTCTTTAGGTTATATATAACTTCGGGAGCTTATCAAATAATAGCTAGCTATATTAAAAGTTAGCACAAACTAAACTCGCATTTCTGAAACTAGCTTTATTTCTGTCTTATTTCTTGAAACTGTCATTATTACAAAGCTATGAACTTGAGAAATAATGTTATTATTTCCTTTTTATACACTACCTCTTTCTGAAAATTGTGCATTTTTACCGAGGTACGGGATAAAATGAATAAGGTTACTGGAGTGCATAGAGCTGAAGATGGCATGTTGTGTGACCAGAAGTTATTCAATTAGTATTGTCTTAATGTATGAGCTACTTTTCATTTAATATAAGTAGAGCTCTGGTTCCATTTTTCACTTCACTGCAATTACTGTAGTATTTCTGTGACAATAATGTTGTACTTAGAAGTCAACATAAAATTGAGCCTTCAGTCAGCAATTTAAGGAAGGGAATGTAAACAATATCAATATATGGTTTGTACCATATATTACACAAAAGGAATTTAAATGATCTGGGCATCAGGAAAATGAGAACACTAAACATTTGTTCTCTATCTCTAAAGATGCAAAAAGTTGAATTTATACAGCAAGAATTAGGATCTTTTTCAGGAGAAATATTTAGGTGAGCAGATTGGAGGTTGAGTACATGGGAATGATAAAATGGAAGGTGAGAAGGAAAAGTTTTTTTCAGTTAATATCAAAAGGTTTGGTCCTTCCAAAATTTTGTCGAGAGGTTCAGAGTCCTGTCTGAATTCACTTATTTAAAGGAAGGGATGGGGTGGGGACACAGGGAGAGAATAGTTTTGTACATACGTGAGATAAGCTGCTGCATCTTTCAAAACTATCTAAATTAGTCATTAGTTTTTCCAATATTTAATAAACACGGTATATACTATACTGGATACTGAGAATAGAAAGGTGAATTTGATTGGCCCTCAGGTTAAAAAACTTACTACTTTCAGGGAAGGAGTGTGGTGAGACACTAGTAGTCAGTGTTGTGTGATACAATGGCAGTGTGTGTACTGGTCTGTTGAAATACAGAGAAGGCAACACTAATTTCTTCCAAAATAAAGAACAATGTAATGTCTCAGAAACTGGTTAGAGGAAGCCGAATTTGAAGATTTCAAGCCAGGAAAATTAGATTTAAATTTTGCCTTTATCTTAGCTTTGTGTGATTGACAAGGTGTTTTGCCTTCTAAAAGGAGCTGAGGAACTTGTCAAATGAACACGAGTCTCCATGTCAGGGGCTATGACACCTGTCACTTTCATAGCTGCTTTTCTTTGCTTGATGTGAGAGTTTCAAGAATAATGAATTTAAACTTATTTGTTGTTATATTTTAGGTATGAAATGTCAGTGTAATTATTATACACAGAACAAATTTGGTTTATGGAATGAGACATTTCATTTTGCTTATTAATACATGATGTGTCAAACAGCTTAGATATCTGTGTATTTACTTATTTTATTCATGCCTATCCTGCCTTCTTAAACATTGCTTCATGTTAGTTAAGGTTACTTTAAAAATTACTTCAGTTACTTAAAAAGTGACATGTAAAGATGTATATGTTATTTGATTTTTCTCAAAAAAATAAGTTTGATTAAATTTATCTTGAAGGCAAAATAAGGGGAAGTAAAATCATTAAAAACACAAGCTTTGGAGTGATACCCAGATTTAAACTCTAGCTGTCTTAATTTTTATCTTTGTGCATTGAGAAAATTCATGTCTCTGTTTCTTTTTTTTTTTTTTGTCAAATGAAATCCTAAAATCTATACCTCGTAGGGTTGTTAAAAGAGAATTAAGGTAAAGTTTGCCATTGTGCGCATCAAAAATAATTATGCAGTAAATGCTAGTTTACAACAACAATAATTGCAGCATTGTTAGCTTTCTAGATAGATGATCGATGGGTAGTAGATAGATGGATAGACAGACAGACAGACGTAGTGTTTGAAGACCTAAAAGATGTAAAAAGGTAGTTTTCCCTTTTGTTAAAAAAGACCTTTTAGGGGTGGCTCCATAGATTAGCACGTCTGCTTGGCACACAGAAGGTCCTGGGTTTGTGCCCCAGGTGGAGCCACAGACCAGGCCTTGGGTGCGCCAGGTCCTGGGTGCATGCCCCGAGCATGTGAGAGGAGACGCCTGCCTTCAGAGATCTAGTTCTTAAGGAGAAACAGCAACATCCATGGGTCAGGGGTGGAAGTGGGGGAAGGGGGGATTAAAGAAGGGGAAAAAACATAAATATATAAAACTTTTTATTCTCATTTCTCCCCATAGAATAGTAAAATAGTAGCCTAGTCCCTTACAAGTGTTCTGGTGATTTTCCCTTGGAGACTTTGGCCATGGAATAAGATCCTGGTTACTTGTGTTGTCATCTACTCTGACCACATATGTCTGGGACCCAGATCATTCTGAGCTAGGGTTTCAGCTTGTGGCTCTGCAGTCTTGACCTAGGTCCTACTCTAAATGCTAATATCGCCTCCCTCTTTTTCCTTACCCCACTTAGGGGCATTGACAGGGACACATCACAGGATGTTGAACATTCAAGTCCCCAGTAGACTGAGCATCACAGTAGCATTTCACTGAAAACCACTTTTTTTCTCTCGTATTACTTGAAAATGTTTTACGAATAGCTCTCTAGTTGCACCTATTTGCTGAACATTCTGCAACAACTTATCCAATTTGAATATACAGGCAGGAGGGTTATTTTCTTTGGTCTTCTGTAAAAAAGATCTAACAAACTGTTGTTACCGTCCACTTAAACCAATAGTGATTGCAATACGCAGTCACCTTTAGATATCTTTGGGCTAAAGTTTGCCAGAGCTGGTCCGTCTTGGCTTGGGTGATCAGGAATTTTGTGAGCAGATCGATGTCATCCTGCCTGGTAGCTTTTAATCAGCTAGGGTGGGAGTATATACACTATGGTCAGCAAATGCTACAAGTCAGATCATTCCTTCCTGGAACTGGTTTGACCTCTAGTGTAGGACAAATATTCCATCATTTTGGGCTGGGGTAGTAGTAGATAATTAATATGACTCTCTCATTTTAAAAAAAAAGGAAAAAAATATAGAAGTCCTAAACTTTCTCTATTGATTTCACCTTTATCAGTCATTTCCATAGCAAAGAGCTACCATACTCTTTTATATCTCATCATCCTGTTTATTAATAGATGGAGTGTGTTAGCACTTGTGAAATCTAGTATATTTAATTTACTACAAATCAAACCAGACTATGATTATTCTAGTCCCCAAAGGATGTATGAGTCACAAAGGGAGAAAGTTAGTAGTTGATAGAAGGCCACAGGGATGGGGAGCACGGCATAGGGAATGCAGTTGCAGTAATGTAATGGCTAGGTGCAGAGCCAGAGGAGAGAAAGAATAATGGCGGGGGGCGGGGGGGATTGTTTCATAAACTATATAAATATCTAACCAATATACTGTATACTTGAAACTAATAATAAAATAAAATTTAAAAAAGTAAACTTCGTGCAAAGATTTTATTTAATTTATGTGAAAACCTTTAAGTTAATGAATATAACCCCTAAGTTGGCCATACACTTAATTCTGTTAATTTATTATGTTAGCAGAAAATCTTGAACAGTAGTTCTTCAGCACCATTGTACAGATCTATCTCTGAGATTCCAGTTTGACAGATTCTCCCAACATTTGTTGCTTCCTCTTACTGGTGAAATTGAATTCCCCAAATTGTCCACATTTAGGGAGATATTTTAGAACATTTCCCTTCAGTTCGGTGACTGTTGGCTCCAGCTCTGAAGAATGCTGCTGGAAGAGTGGTCTGACTGAGGCACGCTTCACATCTTAGAGCCAGGATGAATTGATTTAGAGCATAAATGTAATTGTAGTGCATTGTATTTTAAGTCTTTGTGGTATTGAAGTTTGCACAAAAATGATTTATAAATAGTGGTCCCTTGTTTTAACGCTAAGACAGCTTAATACTTATTGAATAGCTATAGTTTTCCAAGTGATTTTTAAACCTTGAAATGACTTTATAGAAGTCATTTTGAATAAAGCAAAGATCATAGGGTTTTTTTTCTCCTACAACAATTCAGTGCTAACCTAGTTTCTTTCTCTGAGTGACTGGGGACAAACTGACTTAGAAAAAATCCTAGTTTTTCCTTTTAAAACTTACAAAGGCAAGGTACTTGTTAGTATAAATATTGAAAGCTGTTACCCTAGGCTCTTTTAGGACCTCATCCATCACTCTTGTGGAAGAAAACTGAGGGAGGTGTGTCATTATTAGGTACACTTGTAAAGTGTTAGAAGATAGATGTCTTTATACTCAGTCCTTATTCAAAGCATAGCTATGTTTATATACTTCTCTTTCTCCTTGTTCATTATACAGAAGTAGCCACCTGAATAGAAACCATGCTAAGTGTACTTTGAATAGGAGCTGGTATGTGTGCTTAAACTTTAGAGTAAATACTTTGGATCAAACTCTTCCTTTTTACTCAATTTCACTATACTTTATTATTCAACTTGATGTTTTCTTATACTTTCAGATTGGGCATGGTGGACAAAACACTTTTTTCCTTTCAATCTTTCCATGAGTCTCTTAGAAAGACTTTTTCACTGAGAGGATTGAATGTATTACTTGCAGTGACAGGATTTTGTCACAAAGGCATTGTCGTGGAGATCCAGCTAAGTGAGGTTTTCAAATCTATTCAAGCAGTTATTGAGCATTTAATGATTTGGCATGGGAATTAGGCAAATGGTTGTAAGAAACTCAATTAACTCCTTACTGGAAAAAGTAGAGGGACAGATTAGGGAAATTGATACTTGAGTGAAGAGTTTAATATGATTTTTGACAAAAAATCCTGAATAATCATTTTATACACACTATTATTAAAGCTCTGCCTGAGAACAGTTAAATTGCAAATGGTCTTGAAAGGATAATAATTAAACATTTATATAATCCAAATGCAGGAAGATGCTTCAAGATCAACCAACCAGATGATTCTAAAAGGAGACAAGTACCAAAGAGACTTGAGAGCCAAAATAAATGAACCATGTTCCTAATCGCAGTCTCTGTCTAATTTATTCGAGTTACATATCTGGTTTTTTGTCAATAAAGTTTCTGGTGCTCAGAAACTTCTGAAAATCTCTGCAGTTTCAGTTACTTGCATTTAACTGTGGTCCAAAAATACTAAGCAGAAAATTCCAGAAATGAATAGTTTCTAAGTTTTAAATTGCTTGCTGTTCTGAGTAACGTGATGAAATCCTGGCGTGTCATGCCGCATCCTGCCCAGGAGGTGAATCATCCCTTTGTCTGGTGTATCCATGCTGTATATTCTTCCAACCCACTAGTCATTTAGTATTACAGTCTCCGTATCACGGTGCTTGTGTTCAAGTAACCTTCATATTACTTAATAATGACCCAAAATGCAAGAGTGGTGATGTTGGCATTTCAGATGTGCTGGCCAAAGAGAAGCCAGAAAGTGTTCTTTTGTTTGTTTGTTTGTTTTTGGTTTTAAGTGAAAAGGTATATACGTATAGGGAAAAAAAAGCATATATAGGGTTTGGTACTAACTGTGGTTTCAGGTACCCACTGGTGGTCTTGGAATGTATCTCCCATGAGTAAGTTGGGACTCCCATGGAGCTTGGTATATTCACTCATATCAATTTGTGGTCATTTGTTCTGAATGCCTAATGAGTAATTTTAGGCCTTGGTGAAATTAGTAGGTAAGAAAAGAGAAGTAATAAAATGGTGCTCCTGATTATAAGATGAATACACTAATGGGGAAGAAGAGAAATATATATAAGATTATATGTATTTAATCTTATATATAGATTACTAATGGAGAAAGGAAATTAAGAGTGTAGATGGTCAGAATAACTCATATGTTCTGGAAGACAAGAAATTTTGAGAATCCACAGATGGTTAGTCTGTGAATGTATTGGAAATATGAGGATTTTTGAACTATGATTCGAGGTTTGGAGATGAGAAGAACACCCTGTAGGCAAATTCAAAAGCAGGAACAGTTAAGGTGACCACAGGGAAGGGCCAGATGAGGGATGACTGTGAGGCTAGATTTAGCCAGGTAATTTTTTTATCAAAACACTGTGCTCCCTAAGTTCTTCCTTTTCTTTCCAATTTATTTTCAGTGATTTTGAAAAAAAAGTAAAAATTATTGAGTTGGAAATAATTGGTTGAAGGGATGGAATTGTTATTACTAGCTCTACTTTTAATTTTTTTATAAGTAAGCTTATATTCTTGAATAAAAAGACCATAGTAATCTGTAATTATAAATGCCCTTGTTTCCCATCTGTGGACTAAGATTTGGGGCTATGTGAGGAAACAAAACAATCTCAGCCTTTGACCTTGTGGAATAGTCACAGGAAAGACAGATATTAAACAATGAGGAAGAATGGTATACAAGAGGACTTAGAGAGAGTCTGAGAGCATTATAAAAGGGTAACATGGTCAGCAAAGACCTCCCAAAGGAAGCAAAACTTAAACAGGTCTATGAATGCAATCAAGTAACTGTCATGCCTCTTTTTCCAAGGACCTACACAGCAGACTAGATGTTAATTTAGAAGTAATTAGGGACCTGGATCAGGTTTGTGATTCTGAAATCAAAGATTTAGAGCCCTCGGAGATATACTCCTTCCAGTTCTGAATCAGAGAGTCAACATCTAAAATAGTGTAGTTAATGAAAATGGGAATGGGGAATATTTCAGATTAAATATTCTCTGAGCTTTATTTACTATTTTTAATGTAATAAGCAGCATTTCTTTTCAACTGCTCCCCCCTGAGAATTTGCACTGAAGCATAATAATACAGTTATTTTTGTGTGGGAAAAGATATTGTCTGGCCTGCTGAGAAGACATAGCAGCTTTTGTCCTGAAAGGCCATTAGAGATTATATATTGTTTTCCCAACATTAGGATACTTCTTGATTATATGATTTCAGTATAAGTTAACTTTGGAAGAGAAGAAAATAATTTTCCATTATTAAAGTTGAAAATTCGAAAGTGGGCATGTTCCTTCTTTCTCTCTTATTCTCTCCATCCTTCATCATTACTGTAACTATATGTGTTTATATATATATATATATCACACATTTATTCACATTTTTACATATTGTTTTCTTTGTCATTTTTTGTGTTAATATACTGAGTAGACTTCAACATTAATAATAAAAAATAATGTAGTAACAAATATCCTTCTCTTATTTCTGATTTTAACAGACAAGATTCCAGTCTTTTACTCATTCTTAGTAAATAGTGTAAGTTTGAGATATCTTTTATTTTATTTATCCTGGTTTACTATGTGATTTTATCATGAATAGGTACTGAATGTTATCAAATATTGTGATTTTTTTTCTTTGATCTCTAAAAGAATGTATTAATATTATTAAGTAACAAATCATATAAATTTTCTAGAATTAAATTTCATTTTATTCTGGTACATTCTATATATTGCCGAAATTTTTTCCATCAGTATTCTTGAATGAGATGGGATTTTATTCTCTTTTTTAAATACTATCTTTGTCTACTATTATGTATCAAAGTTCAAGACATTAGGCTATAGCGACAGTTTTTCTGATAGTATTGAAATAAAACAATCCATACCTATCTTATCTCAGTTATAACAAAGAAAATGTGAAGTAAAAAGAAAAGCTCTCTTTAAGGAAGGAATAAACTATTACGAGAAACTGTGAGGTAAATATCTTATTTCTTAAAGTCTGTTCTGCTACAATATGTGTTTCTGAAATGAGAATTAGCTATTAAACAATTGATAAAAAGATGGATTATGTCAGTATACCATTAAAATCATATTCTTATATACACAATTTTTTCTAACATATTACTTTTTCTGCACCACAGCCAGTATATGCACAGGATGCTAACATGGTTGAGTGTAGTAAGTGATGAAGGAACAATACTGAAATAACATCTATAGTCCTCAAATCCTTCCTCGCTGGGTCTGTCTTGGAAGTGCTGATTGCATGACTACCCTGCATTTTGTACTCTTTTCTCTTGTCTCTATTCTTTACACAACCTTACATCAAGCTACTTTCACTTCTTTAAAGAGATAA
Source organism: Pteropus medius (assembly GCF_902729225.1). NCBI lineage: Eukaryota > Metazoa > Chordata > Mammalia > Chiroptera > Pteropodidae > Pteropus > Pteropus medius. The sequence goes on from NW_024340848.1 coordinate 4,514,742, forward strand.
ATTCATATGTCAATTTAAATATTTGTTAAGTATTTACCATGTCTTTTTAGGTATGTTAGTGTTTTATATGTTTTATAATTGCTTTTTTTCTTTTCCCAGGTGCATATTTTTCTTATAGCTTCTCTTAATCTCAGTACATGATATTGCAGATTATAAGTTTTATTTTTATATTATAATAAAAATGTCTAATCTGTATTTACCTGTTGATGATTTGATAAATCTCATGTGTATTGATAAAGATGTTGAATTTATAACCTCATGAACTGAAGGGTCCTTGGTTAATTATTCAGGTTGAACTGAAGTTCTGAAATAGTTTAAATTTGATCATGCTCTGTTCTTTGCAGTAAGAACAGCTCCTTTTTTATTGTTGTTTAGTTAATTATGAAGAGATAAAGATTCTTTTCAACTTATTTTCGAGAAAAACTATATTTCCCATCTCAAATGCAAACATTTACATTGTTATAGATAGCAAAATTTTTGAAATATGTGTTATATAATTGTGTTAAGTTTTAAAGCATGCTTAACCTGAAAGAAGAGAGAGAGTCACTTGTTTGTATTGTTTATCACTTATGATAAACTTGCTGGATATTTGTTCCCAAATATTATCATATCCTTAGTATAATTTCTGAGACCTGAAATTTCATTCTGGTATATTACCTGTTTAGAGTGGTAAAAAAACTTTCTGGTGCAATTTAAATGGGCAATTATAGTAGGTATAATTGATTTAAATGTTCTTTGAACATTTGAAAAATTTACTTAAAATCATTTGTTAATTGATTCTTTTAGGAATTCCATCTTTTGTTAATATTGGTAATTTTATATTTTTTATATTCTGAACTTGAAGTTTTTATTTCTTCTGGGACTCAAAATTTTTTAAAGGTTTTTTTTCTTTTTTTCACTTTCCAACTACTTTGATTTTCTTGAGAATACTATAGTTATTTTCTAGTTATAATGTATCATGGTCAGAAATCATGAACCGTGTGACTTTTGCTTTGCGATTTGTGTGTCGATGTGTGTGTGTTTATCTTTTTGGTCTCTAACATATGATATAAACTTATAAATGTTTCATGGACATTTATATGATATGTTTTTTAAGGTACAAATTAATATATAGCTGATAAATATGTCTCAATAACATTCAAAAAATGTTATTCAGATTTATCTATTTAATATTCTTTGTCCTCAGTTATTGTATCTAGAGAATTAAGTCTTTCATTTCTTTTCTTGTGTTGTGGCATTTTTGCTTTGTATATTTGGATACTTTTTTTCCAGCACTGTATTAGGTATCTATTACTGTAAAATTTAGCAGCAAACTTAGTAGCAAAAATCAAAAACCTTTATTGTCCCACATTTTGTTTGACAATCAGGGATATGGGAAAGTGGCTTCTCTGGGTGTTTCTGCTTCAGGGTATATCACGAGGTTACAGCCATTGGCTAGGTTTGGAGGGTCAACATCCATGAAGGCTCACTTTGTTTGCTGGAGGCCTCAGTTTCTAGCTGGCTCAACAGTCGACACAGGTGGCCTCAATTCCTTTCAACATGGTCTTCACAGTAGGACTATTTAAAACATGGAGGCTAATTTTCTCTGCAGTAAGCAAGGATGAAGTATTAGTGCTGTTTATGACCTAGTCTCCAAAATTGCACATCATCACTTTTGCTTTATTCTGTTTCTTAGAAGTGAGTCACTAAGTCCAGCCCACATTAAAAAGAGAATTAGGTTCTACTTTTTGAAAAGAGGAGTATTCAAAAATTGATGGACATATTTAAAAACTGCCACAGTGCCTACAGTCTCTTTATTGTAGATTTAACTTTTATCATTCTAAAATTTATGATTACAAAATGAACCTCTAGATCCAATTTAACATTTTTGAAGTTGGACTATAAACTTGCTAATTTTTTGTTTGTTTCATGTGATTCATACATATTTACACACTTTTGATTTTGTTTTAAATCAATGTCTCGAAGATAGCATTAGAATTAATTTCAGTCTGTGACTATATGTCTAAATCTAAGTGGGAGGAATTTAATTGATTTACATTATTTTCATAAATGCATATTTGTAGAAGTGTCTTTTTTATCAGTATTTTTTAACTGTTGGTGTATCTGTTCTTCTCGCTTTCTTGTCTTTCTGAATATAGAATATCATTTCTAAACTTTTTTCTTCTTTTAATTGAAGAGATATAAGGCTGTTCTTTTTACCAGTAATTACCTTAAATTGAAAACATTTTTTAAATAAATGTTTTAATCAATTCTGTGGATAATTGAATACATATAATTGATCTACAGCAAAATTTTTTATTCATTTTTTGCTGTAAAATAATACATATCATACTCTTAGATATATTTATTCTATGTGTTTAGTTACTAATATTTAGATAATATTCTAGGTTAGTATACCCTCAAAGTCTTTTTATCTAGCATTCTTTGATATTAGTTTGATTGTTAATATTTGGATACTATTACTCAATTATTATCCCTGAAACTCTTTGACTTAGAGTTGATTTATATAATTTAAGAAGATATATTAAAATGGCCAATGCAATGAAAAATCGAAACAATTTTTCAATGAATAATGCAAACATTTTTCTTGCAGATCATTTAGGATAGTGTCATGATCTCAGTAAAATGATAATTAGTAAATAGGTCAGAGACATTTAAAGATGCTGTTCGTTGCTATATATGTCAAGAGGTTTGTGTTTTAGAAATATTTTTATTTCCAGTATCTGCCTGAGTTTTACTTGTTTAATTGAAAGGAAACAAAAATATTTCTAAAACAGAAACTTCTTGGTATACATAGCAAAACAGTATAGAGGTTCCTCAAAAACTTAAAAATCAAACTACCATGTGATCCAGCAGTTTCACTTCTGAGTATTTATCCAGAAATAATGAATACACTAATTTGAAAATATATATGCACTTCGATGTGCATTGAGCATCATTTACAATAGCCAAGATATGCAAACAACCTAAGTATCCATTGATAGATGAACGGATAAAGATCTGTGTGTGTGTGTGTGTGTGTGTTTGTGTGGTGACAGATTGTAACTAGACTTATTGTGATCATTTTGCAGTGTATACAAATATTAAATCATTATGTTGTACACCTTAAACTAATATAATGTCATATGTCAATAATACTTCAATGAAAAAAAGCCTGAAAAATAATGGACAAGCACTAGATCAAGAAGGAGTTTGTAAGTCATATTAAGGATTTTAGACTCTGACATAAAGGTAGTTGAAAGCCATTGAAAGATTTTAGTGAAGTGATTACTTTGCATTTAAGATCATCCTGCTTAGAATTAAGAAAGGATTGGAGTAGATAGTGTGGATTCAGGTAATCCAAATTTGCAGTCTATTTTAGCATTCATTACAGCAATAATCTTGGCTTGGACTAAAGTGAGGACAGTAGGGATGGAAGTAAGATGAAAAGTTCCAGATATTAAGGAGGTAGGTGGATACATCTCGGATGTGTGGGATGAGCGAAAAAGAGGTAAAAGAATGGTTCCCAGGTTTCTACCTTGAGCAACTTGGTGAACTTTCTAAGAGAGAAAACACTTAGGGGGTAGTAAGTTTGTAAGAGGAGTAGAGATGGTGAGTTCAGTATTGGAAAATATGAGTTAGATACATCTTGTAACACATCTAATTAGAAATGTTAAGGAGAGATTCACATTGGTCTGAAACTCAGGATGGTATCCTGGAGTGGAGATAGAGAACAGAATGTATGCATTAAATTTAAATCTGAAACCATTAGAATTCATGATATTATCTAGGAGAGAGTATAGGCAGATAAGTAAAGAGACTAGGACAGAAATCTTATTGGAATCCCCCATATGAATATCATTCTGTCTGCTATTAACAGCTTTTCTTCTTTACAAAGTAGGAAGTTGGACATCAAAAATAGAAGCAACATACAACTATACTGTTTCTCTAAAGGTTTTATTATTGTTAATTTAATTTTCTTTTTTATCATTTTAGCTTTTTAAATGGTAAATGCAGTTAGGAGTATTACTTAGTGGGTCAATACATCAGTATATTATTGAATTATGGTATGAAATTAATTAGGCAGAGCTTAATAAAACCAAAATTAGATCTTTCCAGATGTCATCAGGTAAACTGGAAAATAGGCAACCTGATTGGATAAATGGAGTTAAAGAACTCAAAGAATGTGACTTATTGAGATTGAATTTAGTCCAATGTCTTCAAGGAGAACATGTTTTAATGATTGATGATAGATTATTAGAAGATTTTCATTATATTAAGGCAAAGTAATATTTAATTCAGAAGAAACTAGAAAAGAATAAAGGGAAAGAAAGGAGAAATCACAACAAAATATTAGTACAAGTATTTAGGATACATTTAAGCAGTCTTTGTTGATGTTCTTGTGACAGGAAGTGTAGCAAAAGAAATACACACTGGTGTGAATGGGCACCTCGGAATAATGGCTATAGTTCTGCTATTAGGGACTGGGGTGGCCTTGGACAAATATCTTAACTCCTCTGAGATCTGGTTTTCTCATCTGTGAAATGGTGCTAATAATTATATCCTGGGTCATTGTGAGGACTGAGAGAAGTAGCTGAAGCCTAGCATTTTATATGGTGCTTGGTACATGGTAAGTCATTAGGAAATAGTAATTCTCGATGGGTGAAAATCATCTGTAAAGTAAGAGAGTTGATACTTAAGTGCTTTTGGGTTCTAAAATTCTTTAGTTCAGTGAACAGAAAGTAAAATTCTTAGTCCAGGAAATCAAAGTAAAGTGGAAAATTGTTCAGAGTTGAAAATTTATTATTGTCATTATAATATATTTATTGCCTAATTATCCATTATATTTTCATAGGAATTATAAAAAGAACAAGAGAGATACTATGCCAATCTCCATTTAATATCTTCCAGAGTAAGGTAGACAAAAATAAGGCAAAGTTTCATGAGCATTCATAAAAGAGAATGAGTTAAACAGCATATATCATCAAAAGGCAATATGTGTGAAAATACTTGGAATAGTTTAATCTTATGGTATATTAGGAATTGATGTGATAATTGAATCACAGATATGCCAATTTTGGAAAAGAGATTAAAGAAAAATGTAGTATAATAAAATGGGGGTAGCAAACAGTAACCTTGAGAATTCTAGATTTATATATGGTGGAGTGAAAGCTAACTTCATGTATTTTCTGCAAAGACATGAAAAGTAAAAATTTTGAATTAGAATGGAATGATTTCCTGAAAATGTATTTGGTTCTTTTTTAATAGTATAACAAACATTATTCATGATAATATATGATCAAGTGTGCTGATTACGTGATTATATGTATTTTTAGGTGATTATATATATATATTTTGGTAGGAAAGTTGTTTACACTGGAACATGCTATTTAACAAAATTATTTAAATTTGAACACCTGTTAATAGATATTAAGTACCTATTTACATTATAATATATGTTGTAGACTAAAAAGTTAAGCCTAAAAGATCAAGACAAATATTAAAAGAAAGTAATTCTGGGATGTGAAATAAATTTAAGACTCTAACTTTATTTTAGAACAGAAAAGTGTACTGGATTATTATTGCTCTATTATAATCATTATGAACATGATTTATTACAAATATTATCTTACTATTATTTTTAATGATCAATATTCTCATCTTAAAGATGGTCTGGAAGAAGGTTGTTGATTGCTTCGATGTATAGGTGAGGTTTTGCTCCATGTCCTTCATTCCATGTTTTTTTTTTTTCAGAATTGACTAGAATTTGAAAAGCTTAGTTTATGGCATAGTTGTATGGGTAATGGACACAGCTTTGTGGATAGGCAGCATTTTATAGATCTATCTAACATGTAAAGAATATTGTATTTCATCAATTCTAGTATACACATTTTCTTTAAAATATTTTACCATCTCTGAAATCAGAATACATCTTAAAGTTGATGTATTGGACTAGATTTGATAGATAGTACAGCATAATTTAACTGGCAGAATTTTTCCTTTTTAAACAGAACACAAAATAATGATAAATACTACAGGCTTAGATTTGATGAAATATGGCATCCTATGTGTTTCTTGAAGGGTACATACAGTTGATTTAGATGATAAATATGAAGGGAATGTGGTAATCTGGGTCAGTCGGGGGAAATGACTTTGAAGTAAATAACATCTTTTCCTTACATCTTTCCATTTACTCTCACAAGATTATGTTGCAAATCAAAGGTTTAGTGCAATTCAGCCATCATTATCTATCTCATTTCTATAAAGAGTATGAAGGCAGGTATATGCCTGATTTTTTTGGAAAGCAAATATAGCATACTGCTTAGGCAATTTTACCAAAGTTTAATTAAAATGTAAACCCCTAGCAGGCAGTAACAGTGTATAACATTTATATGCACCCTTGCCCTGTTTAAAATGCAGTTCTTAGTAAATGCTTATAGAACTGAATCCAATGCTGCATGTACTTAGGAATAAAAATGAGTTTTTTGTTACCTAGTTCAATCTGTATATGATGTAAATTGCTGTCAAAATCTTCAGGAGATTTTTCCAATATGGTATTAGTATGTTTATGAACTTGATTGATGAAATTTTGCATTTTCAACTTGTATGGCATTATTTTATATAAGACATTCATATCATGTTAGAAGATTCAAAGTAAATAAATACTTTGACATTTTCTTTCATTAACTAAAAATTGTGTATTTCTAATAATACGGGTTAGCAATAATTATGTGTTCTCATTAAAAAACAAGTCTTATGGAAATTGCAAAAGGAATAAAAAGCTCTCTTAATAACTGCAGCTGGGACCAGTTTGATATTTAAAAATAGCAAAATTAAAGGGTGTTTATTTAATATAGCCAAAGAAATTAGAACTTAATGAAAAAGTAAAGTATAGTAATATTATTATTTGTTATAATAGAGGTTTTATTGTTTCGAAACTTTTTGTCTAGTAAATAAACATTTAACCAAAATAAAACTGGGCCTTTTTGCTTGCATTCTAAAACTTGGCAAAGAATAAAAATAGGCAATAACTTTTTTATTTTCTTAAGCTGAGTTTATTTACCTGCCATGCAAAGAAGCACATCTGTGAGTATGCATACATGCATGCACAAGCACGTGACACGTGTGTGCACACACAAACACCCCTCAGTGAAGAAATTCGCTAAATAATTTGACAAAGTAATAATGTTAATGGATTTTAATTAGCACAATTTAGTATGGTTATACTAATCTGGGGATCCAACATTATTCTACATAATGTTAAAAGAGACTATACTGCAGTGTTTTGTAGTTCTGAGAACAGAATACAGCTTTGCAAATGACTTCTCAACTCAACCCATTTATTTGAAAGTTGGTTCATTTCTACTTCAGATAAATGAACTGAAGACATAAACTTCTTACGGGGACATTAAAGGACATTTGTTCCACTTATTACCCTGGAAGAAGCAGCAGTAAATAAGTAGGAAAGTGGTTTAGGGAGGGATGAAGTGTTACGGTGGAAGACTGTGTTAAGAGTAACCAAATATCTTCTTATAGTATTGATTATTTTTTGTCCTAGGCATCATGCCTGGCACACAAATAAATACATATAACTTATTATTTTTATTAATATCTATATATTTTAGAATACATAGAATATCTATATTTATTATAATATCTAGAATTTCTGTAACAAATTACCACAAACTGGGTGGCTTCAAACAATATAAGTCTATTTTCTCACAGTTCTAGAAGACAGTAGTCCAAAATTAAGGTGTGAGAAGGGCTGGTTCCTTCTGCAGGCTCTGGGAGCACATCTGTTCCACTCCTCTCTCTTAGGTTCTGGTGACAGTCTTGACGTTAATTTGGCTTATAGATCTGTTGCTTCATTCTCTACTTCCATCTTCATATTGCCTTCTCTTTTGTGCTTGTCTTCTTATTATAGAGACAATTATAATAGATGTTTAGAACCCACTTCATAATCCAGGCTGATCTCAAGGTCTTTATTTTAATTATACTTACATGTTTTGGGTGGACATATCTTCTGGGGAGTCACCATTCAGTTTACTACAAACTCAAAAAAATGTGTTAGTGTCAGTTCTGAATTCTTAGTAATGTGAATGAGAGTGACTTGGATCAATTATTAAAATACAAGTTCCTGAGCCATTCTCTAGAGGTCTCATTGAGTAGCAGCAGGGCCAGGTACGTGCATGATCAGAAAGCACATGGGAGTTTCTGATGCAGCTATGCCTTAGATGCATTTTGAGAAATGAAACGTGCTTATAGCAAACTAATCCTAGTAGAGGTAAAATAAAATATTTAACTAAAGCTTTGCTTTAGTAAAAGGAAAAGCACATCATACATCCACATTGACATTAGTATATTTTGATACAAATTTGTTAGGGATTTAAGATATTTTTAATTTCAAAAATGAATTATTAAGTGAGTATTCTTCAAGGTAAACAGCTTTGAGAGATTATATTACAAAATTAATTGAAATGTTTTCCTTCCAATTCTTAGCAGGCAAAATAAATCTTAAAAAAATTTAGCAGTAATTGGGAAATAAGAGGCAAATATATTAGAGAACAGAATTTGAGACTGTGTTTAACTGTTTCTACTGGCTCCTGTCATCACTTCTGATTCAGATCCTGTGTCAGGATCTTTTTCGGGGTCAGCCCTCTCCCCTAAGCACACTGGTCCATCTTTACAGACTTAAAAAGTCAGATTATCAGAATTAACATCATTTAAAGGAACCTTGTAAAATTCTTAATTTGGTCAGTAGTTCAAGCTGGTGCGTGTCAGGGTGGCTCTGGCTCTGTATGTGTGGTGATGTGTTTTAAAGGCAAATATTTTTATCTTTTGTTTAGATTCTCTTTACCCCCAGCATATTTCTGAGTCTTCTATTTTGCTAATTTAAAATGGGATTATAGATGCCAACTAACTCCTTGCTTCTCAAAATGTGATCTGTGCCAGCAGCAGGCCATGACTTTGGGAGCTTATTACAAATGTGGAATGTCAGGCCTCATTTAAAACTTCCAAATCAGAATCTGTATTTTAACAAACTTTCCCAAGGGATTCCTGTGCTCATGAATTTGAGAAGCTGAACAAATTTATGTAATGCTTCAACAGATCAGCACTTGCTGTTAAACACAGGAGACAATTCTTGTAAACGGTTCCTAAGGTAATCTTTCCCATGTGATTCTAGAACTCAAAACTATTGAAGTGATATTGAATTACTGTTTTCTGCAGTGGCTCATATACTTACCTTGTCTTAAGAAATCTATAAAAGTTGAGATAAAATTGTATTTTAGGGGGGTAAATCGTATATTAGAATTTTGGAACTACTTGAAATATAAGGTATTATCCTTAGTGGAATGCACATAGGTCTCTAGCAGTCAATCTATCTATCTATCTATCTATCTATCTATCTATCTATCTATCTATCTATCTATCTATCTCTGTCTGTCCGTCCGTCCACCCATCTATCTATCTAGATATATAAGTATAGATATAGATAGATGATTCTTTCTCAGAATTTTCCAAATATTTTGCTTTTAATATTGGATAGGTTTATTAAAGATCAGTATAAACTGAGGACACTAGTGCTTATCTTAAAGTTAATTTTACATAGCAAATCATGTACAGTATTTTGTTTCTCCTTTAATATAAGATATGTACATTAAGTTTTATAACATGTAAAATACACACTGTAAATTTTATTAAAAGTTAATACAAATGAAAGCTGAGGCAGAATAGAAAGGGAATTGAGCAACAGACCAAGAAATAGATAAAAATTTAAGATATAAAGTGTCATTTCAAATTAGGAGGGAAAGTTATTTTGTTCAGTAAATGATATTAGGCCACCAGGGTAAACATTTGTGAAGAACTAATTTTTACATCTCATTTTATATCCCAAGGTAATTTCTAGATTAGTATTTCTAAACAATGTTTTTGTTATAGCCTATGAGGAGCCTTTCTAGATATACATGTTTCCTAATTCATCCCTCCTCTGTGAAATTTTGATAGGACAGATATACTTTCTATCTACATATATACTGTAGTCCTTTGGAGGCTCATGAAGAATTTTAATATCTACCTTTTCTCCCTCTCTCCCCACAAGAAACAATTTTGCCCCATTGGAGGTGGTATGAGCTCTGATGAAAATGTATGTTCAAAAATCTAGAAGGAGTAAAGCGTGGAATGTAACAAAATAATGAAAATATAAAATAAGAACTTAAGTAAATGTTTATAACTTTGGGGTAATTAAGTACCTTCAAAGAAAATAATAAAAGGCAAAATGCACAAAAGAAATATTGGCATATTAAACTAAATATTTGAAAAACCACCTGAACTATTAAAAAATCATCATAAAATTTAAAATCATGTCTGTTTATATCCATCTTGACAAATAGATGCCAGAATGTTATCATTGGCTATTTCTTAATTGAGGTTTTTATGCATTTTAAAATTTTCCTCTACACATTTTTCACAATATTATTATTATTAGAAAATATTTAAAATTGATAGCTTTTTTTATAGAATATGTATGACTGTGTTATTTAATCCACTCACCTATCTCACATTGATCTTGCTGTAATTTCCACCTGATATTTGAGAATATATGGTTTAGAGCAGTTACCCAAGCTCTAACATTTACAGTTAGTAAATGAGCTTACATTTGAATTCAGTGATCTTTGACTTTAAAGTGTTTGAAATTCCTATAATGTATGATTTTTCTCTGTTACTTTTTAAGTTTAGAGCCATCTATCATTTTCAAACTCTTCAATCACAGTTGTGAAATTGTTTTATATCCATTGTCGATATGGTTTGATTGACCATTAGATGAGATGTACTGATGAGCCTGATGCTCAGAAGTCTGGATCCTTCTGGAATTTACATTTAGAAAGAGTCAAGATTTTTAGCCACGTAAAGTCTTAATTAGAAAAGTGTATAACTCTCGAATTAGTTTCTATTATACATAAAGGCAATAACCTATCTAAAAAAACATGTACATTGCTTCCTAATTGATTCCTCTTTATCTTGTCTCCCTAGTCTGTCTAATGTTTAAATCTGTATAAAATGTCCCAAATTCTCATTGTTCTTAGCTTTGTTTTTAATGGTATGGTCTTTATACTATTCACATCTGTTTTATATAACATTGGTTGTCTTTCTTGGACAGTGCCAGTTTGTTTTATATTCTGAGTCAATATTAACTTTTAATTAATGATTACTATACAGGTATAACTAATGACTTTATTCTGTACTTAAATAGAAATGTTCTGATTTTAGGTTTGTTAATTCTTTGAATTATCTCAAATAGAGAAAATTTTTTTAGAGCTTTTTCTATTTTGTCCACTTAACCAAGAAATGGGAAGGAGGTAGGTGTCTGGACAGTAATAGAGAAAGCTCAGTATTCTTTTCATTTTCCTTCTATTGTCAGCTTTTTACCTTGGCAAGTAAGGATGTTTAAAACTAACAAATAAAACAATTATAAAAAATTTATGTGTAAAAAAATATTTTCACAATATAAAGTAGAATTAAATAATCTTGGATTAAAAGACAATTCTTCCCAAGAAAAGTTCTGCCTATGAAAAGTTCTTTATAACCTATATCAATAGAACTGAAGCTTTACTTCCCAGTACTGTATAACACAAGGTATAAATATTCAATTTATTCCAGTTCTTGCAGTATGCTCATTTCTGTCATTCGTCATTGATAACTACATTCACTCCCAATTGTTTGCTTTTATTACAGTTTTTGCCAAAAATCCAATCACAGAGGTATACTGGAGAAAATTAAAGCAACAGTCAACACAATTCAACTTACTTTGAAACATTCCAGCAGCTCTGAGGGAGAAGTTGAGGAACAGTGATTCTCATTACTTCTTTCATTTTATCATAATCTTTTTGATGTTTTGGAAGAAAGAGCATCCTGGCAGACCAGGGTAACTGTGAAGAGGTGGGCCGAGTTTTATCCAGTTTATGTTCAGGGCTGCACAACGTGGTCCCTCGTTTGCAAAGCAGAGCTGTCAAGAGTTCATCTGAGAATGATGAGGTAGACTCGTAGACAGATTCTTGATTGTTGGCTCACTGGAAATCAGTGGTGCAAGCATATTTGCTGGTGATGTTTAATATACTTAAAATAGCTACTTTAAACGTTTTATTATTACAGATGCGTACAAACAACTTGCCAAACACAGATCATTTCTTGTGTAGTTATTAGGACAATTTAGGGATGATAACTACAGTCAAGAGATTTTTTTGTGACTGTTTTTTTTTTCTAGTACCATGCATGCTAAAGAGTAATGAAGTGAATATCTTTAGAGTTATTCACTATTTTTATTTAAAAACATATTTAATGAGTCATCACTATATGAAATGCCTTTTAAGAGCTTAAAATATAGCCGTATATTCGATATAGAGTTGATAACATTTACACTAAAATATTTTAACATCTAAAATTGTATATTGATTTTTTCTAGTAGCAGTATCAGGTTAATTTCCTAAATATATATTATAAAATTAAAATCAGCTTATATTAGTGAACACTAGTTAATTTGGAAGTAATATAATCTCCTAAATAGTTATATGTAGCCAGATGAAGTTAAAATGGACTCTAATGAGAAAGCAAATGTTCCAGTAAAAATGAAAACGTATCCTTCCTCAAAGTTTTATCATGTATATGCTTGTGTGTGTGTGTGTGTCTGTATCAATATCTTTCTCTATTTTATCACTGTCTCCTGCCACTTGGTTTGTCATCTCTGGAAAATAAGTACAGGAATCTGATGAATGTTGTCTAAAAAATTATTAGAAAAATGACACTATCTGCAAGGATAAATATTTACCTTATTTTCTTTTTAAGCTTAGAAATTTAAAATTGGTGACTATAATGTAAGAAGAATTTCAAAAGTCTATCTACGTTTTGAATACAGTTAGAGCTAAATTTCAATTTGTTATATTGTTTTCTGCGACTCATTTTAAGCTAAATAGCTCAAACATGCAATATTGGAAATATGGAGATTTGGTTTCTGGTTTTTCATGAGCTATGGGACTTTAGATGTCACTTAAACTGTCTGGGCATTAGTTTCAAAGCTGTAAAATAGGATATTATTTAGCTCTAACATACCTTGTAATTCTAACAGTACATGAAGTAGAATTAGATCAGAGCTAGACGCTTCAGGCAATGCAAGTGTCAGAATCAGGTGACACATTAACACGAATACAGGAGAAATAGATGGTCCTTTTCATTGTAATTCTATAGGGTCAACCATAGGACTAGAAAAAGACCTATAATTCAAGCATTGATATTAGAAGTCTGTTTAGGCAAGCGGTAAGAATGAATGTGCAGTCAGAGAACGGAGTCAGTTTATCTATCAGAAATCAGACCAAAAATATTAGAAAGCCATAGAGATGCTGTAGCAAGAGATAGGATGCCATATGTGCTAAGCATTGATTTTTATTTTTGCCTCTCAATTGCCATGAAAGTAAAGGGTTTTCACTAATACATAAATAAATTATCTGAACCATGAAGATTAAGTAATTTGCCCAATATCACATTATTTGAAATTTGGACTCTGTTCATGTTCTAATACTACTACTGATGAGTTACAACAGTGAATACTAAACCTAGTTCAGCATCAGATTTCCCTAGGTACAGTTTAAAAATACTGCTTGCTGGGCATCATCCTAGACTAATGGAATCCAAGTGCTGGGCATGAACCCATAGACTTGGTTTTGTTCAAGGGGTCTTGAAAAATTTTCCCACCAGCTTGGTTTGAGAAAAATGCTGGTCCCAAGTCCATGTAAATGAGAAAGAGGACTGAGGATAGCAGGTACATGCACTGCAATCTGTAATACTTGATAATTGAGGCAATTTTGACCATAACTTCTGAAGTTTTGATTTATGTGAGTAAATTAAGTTTGTCCATTTCAAACCTTATAACTCTTCCTCCTCTATTTTAATATATTGAATTTGTTGGTGAGGATTTGAATACCAGAAAAAAGTTTTTAAAAATCAGTTTCATTTTCTTTCTGAGAAGAAAGCCTCTTATAGTATAAAATGATGTGTCTAAATATTTATTGAACTAAGTGAAATATAAACCCTACATGAGTCAGATTATGTTTGTTCCATGAGTTTGAAGCTTACTGCTAATTGACACTTTGAAAAGTCCTGGTACTACCCACTTAAAGATAGGGTACATTGAAAATGAATTTTAAAGGAGCTATTTGCAACTGGAAAATAGAGATGTGGAGATTAACAGACCTATACAAGAAAATACTTACCCCTTAGCTAACATAGATTTTTTTTTCCTAAGGAGAACACAGCATTTTATATTCATGTTAAAAAAAACATATCCACTGGCAGAACAGTTCTGTTGACTAGCTATATGTTGCTTAATTCAATATCCTACAGCTTTTTTGTTCCTCTCTGGATATTAATTAGTCATTTCTTAAAGAAGTTTTTTAGTTTTGTTGAAGTAGAAAATGTGTGAGGCCAATTTGGTAGCTACAAAATGAGAAAGCATTGACTTTTTCCATTACTAATATTTTTAGTAATGGGGCTATTTTCTTTAAGAATATGCTTGTAAGTGGCTATACATTTGAAAAACTATTTTTATACTATATCCATTATAATATTCATGCTTTCTAGTTGCCACATTACTTTCAGTGCTAAAAAAGAGTTCTAGAAGAGTAAAGGGAGTAACAAATAACTGAAGTGATATTAAATAAGAAATAAGATTACTTAAACGTCACCAAACCAGTAATTTAGACAAAATTTATTCAATATAAAAATGATAATGTAAAAATATCAATGAAGAGATAAATAGAAATGACCTGAATTTTGTCAGTCAAAAACAATTACAGGCAAAGTCAGAGGCTAAAAATTGGTTGGGAAAAGTAAAAGAAATAGAAAACTAAAACTACTTAAAATAAGCAATAAGCAAATTGGAAAAAAAAAAAAAATCTCATTATATCAGTCAGGTTCCCAGCAGGTAACAGCATGGATCATTGGGACTTCTGAAAAAACTTTGAAAAGGTGTGTGGGGCCAAATTAAAGCAACTACAGGGGTGGTAAGGCACTCAGGGATTCACAGCCTTAGGAAGACGTTACAGCTCTAGGTCAGGGGATGAGATATGTTACTAGAATCTGCTGAGAGCTAGAACAGTGGAAAGGAGCCTCTCCTGCCAGAAACTGTTGTCATAAAGGTACAGAGCCAAGCTGCAATAGCACAGAAGCAGAGAGGAAGCAGGAATCTCTTGCCATTGCCTCTTGCTGGCCAAACTTACTGGAAGCCTGCCTGATAGGAAAGTTCTAGATGCTTCGAATTTACATATTACTCCCAGTGCCACACTTTGCAGATTTATAGTTGATTGATTACAGTTTTGAGCCTCTGGGCCATCTGGAATTTTTCTTTCTTTTCATGTGAAAAGACATATTTTATGTTTCTTTTTTTCTTGTGTCAGAATTTCTACATAGATTCTATATTAAACCCCCTCTGCATTCCATACTCATTTTTGCATGGAAGCTGCACTGCTCTCTCTTGTTTACCCTAAAATAATTTGTAGATTCTTGGTTTTCTTATTTCCCTGGGCACCATGTGGATTCTCCTGCTGTAAACTGAATGAAGAGCTGTATGATGTGGGCTTTCCTTTCGCCTCTTAGCTGTCAGATGAGGGTTGTGGAAGTAGTTGGATCCTTGGGCAATTAGATTTGGGAAAATGATTCATTTTCTCTATGTATTTGTTGAAATAGTGCCAGTGAATCTGAGCTCAGCTAGATAAGGAGAGTGGGTGTGCTGTCTGAGTAGGAAGAACTATTTGCATTATAAGCTGTCTTCCTACTATTTGTTCACCCTCACGGACTTGGCCACTTTAGAAAGAAGTCCTCTTGGAGAAAAAACTCAGGGCCTATGGGCTTTGTCTTTCTTGAGCTACTAATACACTCTCCTACCATCCACGGCTATTGTCGATGCATCCCTATGCAATTGACTACTGATTTATTGTTCCCCATCTCTCTTCTTCTCTTCTTCCATGTGCTATGCCAGAAACTTTGAGATTACATCTCCTCCTAGACCCTTACTACGGCAAGCTTCTTTATTGTGAAACTAGGTCAGAAAGAAAAAGGCATTGGTAGGGCTATGAGCTTCCCCTTCCAATGCTTGTTACCATGGACTCCTGAAAAACTGTGAGTTAGAGTTTGAAATGTAGCTCTAAAGTGGGCACTCTCTGTTTTTTCCATGAAGTCCTGACACCTGTAACCCTTATATAAACACATTTAAAATATGTCCACAAATTCTTTGACACTACTTTCAAAAGGTAGAACCTAATTCCCATAGACTTGTTTCTAATAAACAGAATAAAGCAGAAATGATAGTGTGATTTCTATGGCAAGGTTGCAGAAGACATTGTGTCTTTTGCCTTTCTCTCTCTCCTCTTGGACCACGTAAGCAAGATGCCATGTTGTCAGGATGCTCGAGCAGACCTATAGAGAGATTTGTGTAGCAAGTGACCGAAGGGTTTTGCCACAGTAGCAAGGAGCTGAGGCTTTCTGCCAACAACCATGTGAGTGAGCTTTCTTGAAAGCAGATACCCCAGTCCAGTCAAGCATTCAAATGACAGCAACCCTGGCCAAAGTCTTAACTGCAGTCTCATGAGAGACCCTGAGCCAGAACTGCTTAGCTAAACTAATCTCAAATTATTGATGCACAAAAGCTGTCAGATAATAGTTCATTGTTTTAAACTAAACAAAAAACAAAAAAACCAAAAACAAAACATTTTAGATAATATCTTATGTAGTACTAGATTAGTAATATACTGTTTATTGTTTTTTTTTTTCTAGAATTTGCTAATCTCTTTATCACTTTACCACCTGTCTTAGAAGAGAGTTGTTGCTTACGTCTCAGAAACTTCTTCCTGGAAAAGAAGTTTGGTTTAAATTTCAACATATTTTTCAAGTTATTAATGTGAATCTAACACTATTCCTGTACTTTAGGATGATGACATTTTCTTCTCTGATCTCCCTTCATTTTTTTCATTTGCTTTGTTTCTAGAAGGAAAGAATGTCTTTACTGTAGTTTTGAGTCTTACACTTTATAACTTCATAACTTATGCTAATGCTTGATATCTACTTTTAAAATATTTTCTAAATTAATGAGCAATTAATGAATTTGCATTTTAAAGTCTTATTCTTGAAAACAAACAAAATGAAAAGTTCCATATCTCCTTTCGTAGTTATTTTAAGGTCTTGAGAAGGTCATTCCTTACTGCCATTCACTGTCATACCTCTGAGTCAGCCATAGAAACACATTTTATTTTCCCTCAGAGGTCACTGCTTTATACGTCTGCTCTGGATGCTTCTTTGGCCTGGAATGTCCTCACAGCCAAACACTTGATCTTTCAGAACTCAGCTCAAGTGTTATCTTCTTTATCTGCCCGTTATGTCATTCTGCATCCCTTCATTATTTTGAACCTCAGCTTTACCCAGGCATGCTGTTGTGACAGAGCCTGTAACATTTCGTTAAGCTTATTTACTTCTTGTCATTCTCTCAAGCAGGGAATCATGCCTGATCCACTGTTCTGTCATCAGCTCTATCATCTGTCACCTGACTCACTTTAAATACTTAACTGGCCCTTTTCTCATTTAACTTGTGTATCTTTGTGATTTTTGAATTTGCATCATGATATCAGTTTGTAATTTTATTTATCTGTAAGAACTTCATGATTAGAGCCTTATAATCCTTTCAGAGTACTTCTTTGGTGATGATTTTGTATGATACAAGAGACGTAATATTTCAATTAATGCAATTTGGTATAATTAATCTCAATACTTAGGGTTTGCACTTTAAAATTTTTCAATGGAAAATGTATATAACCAAATAAAGAGTATTTCCATAAAATACTCGAGTAAAAATAGTTGTTTTTCCTTGAAGGAAATTTGAGTAAAAATAGTTGCTTTTCCTTGAAGAAAATTTTTAGCAGCCTTACCAAGACTTAGGAATTTTTCTTTAGCTTTCCTACATGAGATCTAGCTACAGGTGTGATGTTGGCTTTTCTCTTACCTCAGTTTCCCCTCTTCCACTCTATATTCCCATGCTTGCCCCTACCTACTCCATGCCGTGCACACAATTATTGTTGTTTTTAGAGTTAGGAGCTCGTGAAGTTCTTTATTACTCTACCTGTATTTAGTAATTTATTATGTGTGTGTATGTGTTCAGTTTTTACTGTGCAGTATTCTGTGCACTCTAAAAAACTTAGAGATTTTTAGAGAAAATAAGATGTAGATACATAACTAGAGTGAAGAAAATATAGCAACATCTTGGCCTCATCATTGTTAGCTTTGTGAACCTGCATTTTTACATTGGATTCTAGATTTTGTGTTTTCTCCTTTGACTCTGACTTAGTGCCCATATTCACTCTTATCTCTCAGATCTTGGTTCTTATCTTACTATATAGTCTTTTCTTTATTTATAATGGCTGGTACTGGCTCACTGGTCTCTTTTGCAGCTCTAGCTTTTGCTCATGTCATAACTAATTTCTGAGAAGGAGATATTTTCACTGACATATTTTACCATCGTATATTTGCAGCATCAATCTGCTTATACTTAAAATGTTTATAATTTCAATTCTGCACAGTTTGTGAGGCCATTTACTCAAAATGATTAAATTATCAATGCATAGTTTTGACAGTTAGAACTCAATGTGACAACCTCTCAATAACTAACTCAATCTGAAGAAAGTTAAAAATGTTTACACACACCCCCCCACACACACCCACACACCACACACATTTCCCAACAAATATACATGAGGGACTAGGTAAATTAGACCAACCTATTACTGAGAAGAATTAGAAAATCTCAAAAACATACAAACATTTTCTTGAAGGCATCAGAGAGTTAGTATGTGAATAAATAATTATAGGATCAAAGTCTAAGAAGAGATTGAAACCCAGAATGGTAAGCGTGGCTTAGAGATACTTTCTCCTTTGTGTTTCCAGATTCTGGAAGAGGCAACTGAGAGGCTAAGACACCTTGCAGAGATTTTGACAGATTCACAGGGCTAGAGGAGCTAAACTTGGAGGTTAGAACTTGCCAACCCAGAAATTTGGACTTCAAAGGTCTATAATCTAGGAATGAGCTGATAGAAGAAAACTATTTTTCATAGTGCAGGAAGCCAAACATGGAATAATCTCAATTCCTGATGATATATATGGGCTTCCTAACATTCCTAGCTAACTCCAAAAACCAAAAGAAAATATTTTCTTGAAAAACTTAACATTATCTGAGGCTTCAAACTGTCCCTTTCATTTTTCATATACAACATCTGGCCCTCAAACAAACAAGAAACACCAGGCACATGAGAAAAAAGAAAAACACAATGGAAAACCAAAGACACAGACTCACAGATTGTTCAGGTATTGGACATATTAAACAAATTTAAAAAAAGGAAAAGAAAAGACAAGATTCATATATTCAGCAGAGACATGGAAAAGGTAAAAAAGCAACAAGTGGGAATTATAGAAACAAACAAAATCATGAAATTAAGAATTTGATGGATGAGTTTAACAGCAGACTAGATGAAGCTGAAGAGATTGGTAAATTGGAATATAGGTCAAAACAAAATATTCAGAGTCTAAAGAATGGAAAATATATAAAAGAGTGATGAGAAAAATTAACAAGGAGAGAACAGAGAAAAGGGATAGAAAAGAGTATGTGAGGAAATAAGAATTGAGAAGTTTTGACTATGTATGAAAGGCATCAGACCACAAATGTACCCTAAGTAGAATAAATAAAAAGAAAATCACATCTAGCCACATCACAATAAAATTGGTGAAAACAAAAGACAAAGAAAAAAATCTTAAAAGCAGCCAAGGGAAACCACTTAGGACATTTAAGGGGGGAGTAGTGATAAGATCAGCAGTTAGCTGTCAGTAGGAATAAAACAATAGAAACTTGTAGACATTGAAATGCTATCTTCGAAGTTCCAAATGAAAATAGCTATAGGTCTAGTGTTCTATATTTCTCAGAACAAAGATAAATATAGCTGTATTTTCCAGATAAATTGAGAAATTGTCATTATACCTATTCTTAAGCATGAAGGAAAATGATCATTTATAGAAACTAAGAAATGCAGGACAGAACAAGGACCTATGGAAAGCCCAAATATGAGTAAATTTAAAGGAGTCCATTGCAGAAAGAAGTTAACATAGCAGACCTGAGACTGTTACCTTTAGAAAGATCTGCTTACAATATTTCTTGGCCTTTGGATGGCCTCTGGGAACTTGGCTGGTAAAAGTTCCCTACACTGATGTAAACTTTCTCTAAATTGTAAGGGTGGCTCACTTTTCTAGACTGTATGAGTAATGTGGTTCAAGCTGAATATCTGATTTTCTTATGGAGCCTGGAATTTTGACACATGCTAGGCAGAGTGTACTTATGTGACCAACTCCTAATAAACAAATAAACAAACGAAAACCTCCAATCCCCAATACAAACCCTGGGCACTGAGTCTTTCAGGAAAGTGGGCTTTCCTGAGCAGTAATGACACACACATGTTGCTGCATTTTTATTGTTGAGGGAAGAGTACACTCTATGTGACCTCTCATAAGAGAGAGAGAGTGTAAGAAAGCCTGCACGTGGATTCTTGTGGACTCCACTTGCTTCTTATTCATTATAATCCAGCTGTACATACTTACTACACAGATGTAATAAATCTTTGCTGTGAGTTACAACTACATGCCAAATCCTATGAGTTCTAATGAATCTTAATGATGTGAGGGTGATCTTGGGGATTTCGGACACAAATACCATCTGTTAAAATAATAGTTAAAATACTCTCTTGGGTTTAAAACATTTAGCATAAAATACACAAGAGTAGCATGTAAAAATAGAGTCAAATGGCATTTAAGTGTTCTGAGGTCCTTTTACTATCCAGAAAAAGGTAAAGGTTTAATTCATATTAGATTCTCCTAAGTCAAGAATGCATATTTAAATATCTAGGATAACTATTAAAAGAATAATAAAAGAATGAATGACTACCAAGATAGTACAAGGAAAATGGCATAATAAAAAATATAATCAATCCAAAAAAGTGAAGTACGAAAGGAAATAGAACAGAAAAAAGGAAGGGCAAGTAGAAAGCAAATAATAAGTTAGTAAACTAAATTCATATATGTTGGTAAAGGAATTAAAGGTAAATATGTTAAGTGCCCAAATTAGAAGTTAAGGATATGACTGGGGGAAAAAACCCTCTTAATTATGTGTTGGCTGTAAGAGCCACATGTAAAGAATATAGCTAGACAGTAAAGAGGATAGAAAAAATATACAATATAAATACTGTCCCCCAAATAAACAAAACTGATTTAAAAAACCCCACACCAACCCAAGCATTGTGGCAATATTAATATCTGAAAATTTTGTCTTTAAAAAGGCATAAAGCATTACTAAAAACAGAAATAAACATTTTAGTGCTTAAAGTTTCAATTTACTATGGAGAAGTAACAGTGTTGGATTTGTAGACACTCAATAACATAGCTTTAATATATATAAACCAAAAGTAACTTACTGAAGAGGAAGATTAAAATAAATTAGTAAGAATACAGTAGATTTAAATGATGTAACAATTTAGAAAGACATATCTAGAACACTGCTCATACTTTAGAATATGCCTTCATTTAAGGTGTACATAGGCATTTACAAAATGCGACCATATTCTGGGCTATGATTTGGTTTAAACATTTAAAAGATTGAAATGATGCAGTATTGTTTTTAGTTCACTAAAGAATTAGGTTAGAATAAATAATACCAAGATAGCATAAAAATTCCTAGTGCTTGGAAATTAAAATATCCTTTTAAATTAGGAGAAACCCTAGTGAACATAGAAAATATTTTGAGTGGAATAATGAAGGAAAGAAGAATATCAAATATTTGTAATGCAGAGGTCAATTTAGAGTGATAAATTTCTTACAAGTAAAGAAAAATAGAAAATCAGTTATCTAGGTGTCCATCTCAAAGAAAATAGAAGGAAGAAAATAATAGTGGCAAGAACAGAATAAATAAAAAGAAAATAAAAAGTATTGACAAAGTGAAAATGTTGGTTGTTTTGAAAATCCTAATCAAAATAATGACACCCTTCCTCTCCCCCATTAGACTGAGCAGAGAGATAAGAAAAAAAGAAAACACAATTTATTATTTAGAAGAGAAATAAGAGATATATAAATGAAGAATAACACAAAAACTAGGTGGCATTATTTTCAGGAATATAAGTTTGATTTAGCACCAGAAAATTATTTAATGTAATTTTCTCTATTAAGAGACAAGAGAGAAAAGTCATAGGATTGTCTCAATATGTCTCAATATTTAATAATATTCAAGATCCATTTATGGTAAAAAGACAGAGTGTATAAATAGAAGTAATTTGATAAAGATAGCTAGAAAAAAGTACAACCAAACTTCATGTTTAGTAACAAAATATTGATTTTTGTTGGAAAAACTATGATGATGCCCACTATCACCACTTCTATGCATATGTTATTAGATGTGTTAGTAAAATAAGGCAAGTAAAAGAAACAAAAGGTATACAATTGGAAAGGAACGAACAAAACTGTTATTATTCACTGATGCTATGATCTTAAAAATTCCATAAGTTACATATTTGAACTATTACAATTAATAAGTGAATTGAGCCAAAGCCATCGACATAAGTTCAATATTAAAAAATCATTACATATACCAACAATAAAATAAACTTTACCCACAACATAAAAAAAAAATTAAATATGCCAACAATGAAATGAAACTCAAAAAATAGTTGCTATTCAGAGCAGCACCAACAATATTAAATACCTAGAACTGATAAAACTGCAACACAAGATAATGAAATATTATTGAGAAAAACTGACTTGTAAACTCAAAGCAATCTGAATAATCAATTTTTTTGGTAGAAATTAAAATGCTGACTTCAAAGTTTATATGCAATGAAAAGGAACAAGACTATATAGATAGCTGAGACACTCTCTTGAAGTAAGTAGGAGGACTTAACACTTTCTGATATCAAAACTTTTTATCAAGTGACAGTCCATAATTTTGGGTGCTATATGACAGAATATAAAGTCCAGAAACATGCCCACGAATATGTGATTTAAGATAATTTTTTGATTTATTTTAATAAAAGTTTTTTTAATAAAAGTTTTTGTTTCAGTTAGATAGTCCAAAGGGGAAAAACAAAAATTGGTCCCTGTACCATCCACACAAAAAAAATCAATTCTATGTGAAATGTTGATTTAAATGTAAAAGGTAAAATATTAGTGAATATTTTTATAAATTTGGAATAAGGAATACTTTCTTAAATAATACATAAAAATCATTAGCCGTATAAGAGAAGACTGAAAATTTGGACCACATTAAAACTAAGAACTTCCATTGATAAAGGCTCCAATAGAGAATGAGAGAAGTCACACAGATGGGAGATTTTTGTAACACATGAGTAGGTACTCTACAAATTGTATCTAAATGACCAATAAATATACGGAGGTTCAACTTCAATTAGTCACAGAGAAATGCAAATTAATGGCTCAAATTTAAAAGGACTGACAATATTAAATCTTGTCAAAGATAATAAACTCTCATGCACTACTGGTGAGAATGTAAATGAGCAAAATCATTTTGGAAACAGTTTACTAATATTGAACATATGCATACTCTAACTCGGCAGTTTTACTCTTGAATATATACCCAGCACAAATGCATATATATGAAAGCCAAGAGAAATATACTAGAATATTCATAACAGCATTATTTGTATTAGTCAAAAAGTAGAGACAACTCACATGTCTTTCAACACTGAAATGAATGAAAGGACTCTAGTTTACTCATGGAATGAAACACTATGTAGCAATGAATAGGAATGAACTGTAGCTATCCTCAAAAAACATGCAGGAATCTTACAGCCATAATGTTGAGTGAAAGGAACTATGTATATACTGTAAGATTCTATTATATATGAATACATGTATGAGAAATTCAAAAATATGCAAAGCTAATGTATGGTGTTTGAGTCATAATAAGTTACATCTGGGGAGGAAGTAGGGACGTAATAAGAAGGGCCACAAAGAGAGTTCTAGGATGTTTTTTTATGTGTTCATGCTGAGCTGTATACTATTTGTGTGTGTGATATATTTTTAAGAGTTAAAAAGAATACACACAGTTCAGAGTTAAGCTGTGTCTCTTCATGTCTACGTTGTGAGGATTTTTTCTTTTAAGTATTTTTAATATTTATTATTTTTACTTAAAGTTTACTTTAAGTCACATTAATATGTGAAAACCTGAGGTAAGTTTTGAAAAAAAGGAGATAAGTTATATTCTTCTTTAAAAATGGATTTCTCAATCCTACACAAAATTGTCTGCTTTTGCTAGCTCTTCTTCAAACTTAAATTAATCACATGGTTCTGCTTTAAGTATAATAGTCAAACTTTTCTGGTTTACAGTAGTGCCCAATATTATTAAGACAATATGGCTTTTGATTAATTCAGGGTTTTTAAAATGGAAATATTTGATAGATACATAACCT
This sequence comes from Pteropus medius, assembly GCF_902729225.1. Classification (NCBI taxonomy): domain Eukaryota; kingdom Metazoa; phylum Chordata; class Mammalia; order Chiroptera; family Pteropodidae; genus Pteropus; species Pteropus medius. The sequence goes on from NW_024340848.1 coordinate 4,539,266, forward strand.
TACAAAGAAAAATGGAAATGATTTGAGTTATATGTTTAAAATGAATTTGTGGAAAGAGGCTAGGCATATTAGGTGTGTAGCGAGAAACGCTCATCAGCAAAAATCAAAATTAATGTCCTTAATAGTGACATGCTGAAATCTTTAAGCGATCACAAGTAATTTCTAATATGTCTCAATATAATCTGCACAGGAAATTTGATTTTTAAGCCACTATAATAATGTCTAGTTAACTGGTAACCCATTGTTTTACTAAACAAGTCACTTAAACTTCTTGTCTTCCTTGATTTTTCATGATGGTATGGTCATGTGTTAATACCAAAACACAGGCTGGTAGTTTATATTTTAGGCTATTTATAGTGTTAGTTGAAGGTGAAATGACTTGTTTACAGATAGACCTTACTTCAAGTTCATTTAATATAAAGTATAAATATACAAGTAATCTGAGCATTAATTTTTTAATGTCTTTTTGTAAAAAGTAAAGTTTCTTAATATCACATAAATTAATAAATTATCTAATTTTGGGTTTTTCAAGTACATATTTATACATAAAATAATAATAAATAATATTGATATCATTACGTAAAACACCTTCTTATTTAAGAAAACAAACAATTGTAGGACAGATGCTACCTGACTTCAAGACTTACTTATAAAGCAACAGTAGCCGAGATAGTGTAATATTGGTAAAACAATAGACAAATAGATCAATAGAACAACATAGGGAATCCTGAAATAGATCTACATAAATACAGTCAACTAATCTTTGACAAAGGAACAAAGATAATACAATGGTGCAGAGATAGTCTTTTCAACAAATGATGTGACAATAACTGGACATTCACATGCAAAAAACAATCTAGAGACAGACCTTACCTCTTTCACAGAAATAATTGATATGTTGGACTTCATTAAAAAATAAACAAACTAACTAACTAAACTAACTAACTAACTAACTAACTAACTAACTAACTAACTTCTGCTCTGCAAAAGGCCATGTCAAGAGAATGATAAAATAATCCACAACTTATTTGCAAAAGACACATCTGATAAAGGACTGTTATCTGAAGTGTACAAAAAAATCTCTTAAAACTTGATGATGCAAAAAAAAAAAAAATTAAAAATGGACTAACAACTTAAACAGACACTTCATGCAAGAAGAGCTATAGATGGCAAATAAGCATAGGGAAGGTGTGCCACATCATATGCCACCAGGGAAATGCAAATTAAAACAACAATGAAATACCACTCAGCCTTTACTAGAATGGCCAAAATACAGAGCACTGATGAGACCACAGGCTCATGAGGATGTGAAGCAACAGGAGCTCTCCTTTATCGCTGGTGGGAATGAAAAATGCTACAGCCATTTTGGTGGGTTTTTGAAAAACTAAACATTCTCTTATATGATCCAGCAGTCATGCTTGTTGGTATTTTCCCAAAAGAGTTGAAAACTTATGCCCACACAAAAACCTGCACAAGGATAGTTATAGTAGCTTAATTCATTATTACCAAAACCAGGAAGCACCGAAGATGTCCTTCACTATGTGAATTGATGAACTGTGGCGCATCCAGGCAGTGGAATATTATTTAGCGCTAAAAACAAATGCATTATAAATCCATGAAAAGATGTGGAGAACCTTAAATACATATTACTAAATGAAAGAAGCCAATCTGAAAAGGCATCCTACGATTCCAATGTATATTCCAGAAAGGGCAAAACTATGGAGACTGTAAAATGATCATTGATTGCCAGAGGTGAGGGCATGGGAGAGAAGTATAGGAAGAGCAAAGAAGATTTGGGGGACAGCGAAAATACTCTATATGATACCATAATGATGGATACATGTCAATATACGTTTGTCCAAAGTAAAATATATAACACCAAGAATGAACCCTAAGGTAAACTTTGGACATTGGGTGATTATGGTGTGTCAGTGCAGGCTCATCATCTGTAATAACGAACCACTACTGTGGGCAGTGTTGACAGTGTGGGGCAGTGGGTATAAGAGAAGTCTCTGTGTCTGCCTCTCAATTGAGCTGCCTCTCAATTTATCAGGTCACACATTATTATACTGAAACTATGCCGAAGAAAATAAAGTCTTAGAAATAGTTGGGAGGAAAAGGGACAAGATACTAGCAGTAACTGAATAAAATTTAATAACATTTTGAATTCCCATACGTGAAACCACTGCTGCTTTTTCCCAGGAATTTCATTTTACATATTACTTCATTTTATCCTCTTTAAAATTTTTGTTTCTTTCTCTTTTTACTCATTTTATCTTTTGCTCTGTCCTCCAAATGCTTTTATTAATTACTAAGATGCGATTCTTTTTTGTTTTAGGAACTATTTAAATAAATGATTGAATTAATTTCTATGATTTAACCTCCACTGAAAGTGAGATGCAGAATCATCTATTGGTTATAAGCAGGAACTTTGGAGCCAGACACCTTAGAATCATATCCTACCTAGTTACATGACTTGTACAATTTACCAAACCTCTCTCTGTGCCTTTGTTTTTTTATCTATAGGATGGGGATAACATACAACTTGCTCGTAGGATTGTTATGAGCATTATATTGTTAATATTTGCAAAGTTCTGTGTACCTCATGAATGTTTGTTAAACAAATATGAATGCTCTTCCTGGCTGCCTCCTATTTTCCCATCCCATCTAAGTAGATAGAATGCCTCTTTTCCTCTCTGAAGCTAAATCTTCAACCAATCTAAATTTCCCAATACCCCTCACCTCCTCAGGGATCTTCCTGGCTTCATGAATTACCTCTTCAAATCCCTGTACTGGGCTGGATGGCATGCTCCAGCAATATGGAATATTGGTAATAGACATCTTTAGGCCTTTATAAATGACTTTCCCTTTGCGTAGAACTCTTTTCTTAACTTTTGTTCCTGGCCTAATTTTATTCATTGTTCAAATTTGTTCTGACTTCTACATATTTAATGTTCTCTGCTGTAGTCCCAAGTGCAAACCTCTAGCAGAGCCTTTATCACCCTGACTTATCAATGCTTCTTTACTTGGCTAAGCCTCCAGAAGAAATGAGAGTTCCTTAAGAGAGATGACAGGTTCTTCTATCCCATGATCTCAACAGAATGATTGGCCTAAGTTATATATATTTTTCAAGCAGTGACTAAATGCATGTTTGAATTTGATAAGCACCTTATTACTAGTTTACTATCAGATGAATCTCTTTCAGTATAATAATGTGTGACCTGATAAATAGCAAAAATCTTCTTTGCAGCCATGATTAATCAATAAATGTGCTTTCACCAAGAATTTAAAAAAATCAAAGGTTACTTGACAGGCCAAATATGAATACAGCTTTATTTTTGAACACATTCTTATTTGGGAGAGTCTCCTATTCCATTTATTATATAATTAACTATCCTATGTTTTCAAATGACCAAAAATTTAATGTATCCCACGCTATTGTCTTTCCTCATAGCTTTTTCCTAGGAATTTTCTCTTGAAAAAGCTATGAAGATTAGATTATAGTGTAGATTATAGTTTGTAGCTAGAGGCAAAGGATTAAAGAAAGAATGTTATGCTGTCTTCCTACAGAAAAGTTTTTAAGGGCTATGATTAGTTTCTGCAACTCAATATCTGGATATATGTCAATAATCGGTGCCTAAAGAAGATGTCTTTTAGAGCATTTAGTAGTTTAGTGCATGTATTTTTGAGATACTGAATGTATGGTTTGGTGATTTGTATACAAGGAATTTATTGTTCTATTGATCTTGTCTATTTCTGTTTGTCTTTGATTGAAAGCAGAACCGACAGAATTGTCAATATAAGTGGAAACATACTTAAATAGTATGTCTTTCCTTGAGCTTTGCAGGTTTGGCCTTTAAGCATTGATCTGTTATTGGGTTGACTGTCAAGTCTGTTCAGTAATTTAGTTTAGAAGATCTCATGTCTTATGTTGCCTAAGTCCAAATACAGAAACAAACCTACTTAGGAGCTTTTTTCTTTTTTCTACTTCCTAAGTAGAATTTTTATACATTAGTTAGCCTTTAAAATTTTTTTAAATTAGAACTTAGCCTTTACATTTTTAAAATATAAACTTAAAGATTTTAAATGTCCCTTTAATACCCTTTGGCTGCCTTATCACAGGTTTTTATCTCTAGAATTATTTTGATTTTTGTTGAGTTTAAAGTATTTTCTAATTTTTATTATAATTTATTATTAAACTTGTGAATTATTTAAATATGTTTTTAAGTTTCAAATATATAAGGTTTCTATGTTCTTGTCAATGCCTTTTCTTCCCTCTTTCCTTTCAAAATTGTCTGTTGTAATTACTCCCATTCTCTTCGCTACTTTACATAATTTTCTGTACTATCTGAACTCCTCTTTTAGTATATACATTTGTTCTAGTTTATTTTATATTTCAGAGAAGCAAACGAAACCTTTGGTTCTCACATTACCCTTTGTACAACTCATTTCTTAGCTCCCCTTAACAGCAAAAGTTTTTGAAGGAGCCTTGAAATTGGCGTTTCTTTTTTGTCACCTCCCTTTCCCTCGACCCATTTCAGCTAGCCTGCTGTCTGCTCGGTTCTCCTACAACTGCTCCAGTGACCTCCATATTACAACATCTATCAGTGATATTTTGGACTGATTTTCTGTCCACTTGCCTTGTCAATTAGAGCAGGGTATTGAAATCTTTGGCTTCACATGTAGTTTTCTTTTTTCTCATTGTAGTTCCATCATTTTTCGCTTCAGGTACTTCAAATTCTGTTATTGAGCACTTAAACATTAGTGACTGTTATACCCTCTTGGTGAATTGCCCCCTTTATCATTATGTAGTGATTTTCTTTATACTCAATAATATTCTTTCCTCTAAAATCTACTTTTTGATATTTATATAGCTATACTAGTTTTCTTTTGATTAGTGTTAGTGCGATATAACCTTTTACATCCTTATAATTTTAACCTTTGTCTGTTTCTTTTAGGCAGCATATAATTTAGTCTTGCTTTTCTTTTAATAGGATAATTTGTCTTTAATTGATGTGTTTATATTATTTACATTTTATGTGATCAAACGTATGTTTAGGTTTAAATCTATTGTCAGTTTTAATGTTTTACCTGCTAATTATATTTGTCAGCTTTGCATTGGTTTCAGTGTTTTGAGCTTTCTAATTAGGGGTTGTGTCTTCCTGTTCCTTTGTGCAACTGATAATTTTTGATTGCATTTCAGACATTGCGAACTTTACTTTATTGAGTGCTGAATATTGTTATATTTTTATAAATATTCTAGAGATTTTTTTCTGGGATAAAATTAAGTCTGATTCTTTTGAATCTTCCTTTTTAGATTTGTGGGTGGAATAAGAGTGATGTTTAATGTAGAGTTAATTATTCTCTACCAGGAGGCAAGACCCTCTGTGTACTCAACCTAGCGCCCCATGAATTATGAGGTTTTTCCAGTGTTGCTAGTAGGGACAAACACTGTCTCCTGTGTGAGTGTTGTATATTCCTTCTTATTCTCTGGGTGGCTCTCTCCCTTGTCTGTGGTAGTAACCGTGTATGCATGGACTGACCAGTAGTCTAATGAATACTCCAGGGAAACCTTCTGCAGCTCTCTGGAGTTCTCTCTGTACAGCTCTCTTCTTTTTGTTTGTGTCTTGCAAATTCTACTTGCTTTGATTTCTCCAGACTCTCAGGAGTATCTACTTACCTCAGCAAATCTTCCTGGCTGTAGAGTTCCCCTTCCTAGTGCAAGGCCTGGAAGTTCTCAAGGCAATACACTTGTAATACTTTATAATGGGCAGTTGTAATACTTTATTCTCTTCCCACCACCACTGTCAAGGATCACTGTATTTCATTGCGTGGCATCCAGTGTCTTGAAAATCATTGGTTCATGTATTTTGTCTGTTTTTATTGTTGCTTACTTTTGGTAGGATGGCAAATCCAGTTTCTGTTATCAGTCTTGGCCAAAAGCAGAACTTAAAATCTCTCTCTCTCTCTGTTTTTTTTTTTTTTTTTTAGGTTTTCTTTATTATGTCTAATTTCTCAGAATCAATTCTCCCATTCGTTGTCAACCATTAAGCATTGAGCTTACTTATCTTTTACAAATCTTGTTTTGAACTCATCTTCTGAGGGAGATTTTTCACTTATATGCCCTTCCAGTGAGTTAATTTTGAGCCTGCCAGTTGTCTGGCATTGCTGGGCACACAAACACAGTTTGTATTGGTGACCTGACCCATGGGATTTGCTCAGTTTTATTTGCATAATTATTAGACCCTCCCCTCCAATGAAATATGAGTGTACTTCAAACCAGACTCATGAAGCTTGTACCTACATCCTGGCCACAGTAAAAAATTTATTTTTTGTTGAGTGGGTGAGGGGCAGGCACTATCCTTGTCTTCATTCATGGCAGAAACCTCATTTCTAGTTTTCACCCTGGGATCCAAAATGGGCACCTTTCTGATAATGGCCTTATCCATAAAGCTTGCAGTCCTGTCTTCCCTACAGGCTATTGATTTCCGCTTCTGTTTACTCCTCTGAGTTCTCTATTCATTTCTGGTGTATGGAGATTTTCTTTACTTGGATCTTTCATATATGAAATGTTTTCTATTAATTTTGTGGTTTGGGACCAAAGAGAGAAGGAATTCTATTTTGTTTAATGTACTATTTCTCCCAGAATGAAAAATTTTTTTTGAAATGATGGCAGACAATGGAGACCATGGGGAAGATAACAGTAATTTCAGTGATACTGATTCTGTATTCTTTGAAACTCTCATCAGTTCATATTTCTTTACTTTTTAAATGGCTTTGTGTTTGTCTTGGCAAAGATTGCACTTGAAGATTTTAGAAAATTCAGAGCCTAATTTCTGAGGGGTAGTAAAGACTTAGCTGACACTTAATTTGTTCTAGTGTTTTTCAAAATTCTGGTAATTGGAAAAATGTAAAAAACTAGCTTGTGAAGTATTGGTAATGGTACACTTTTTTATATTGTATGGCATGAGAGATATCTAGTAAAATTGAAAAAAATCCTTTAAATGATCTAGATATTCATAAATATGTTATAGAATTATTTCACTAAGAACTGTTCACTTGGAATATGAGAAATGAGTATACAATTAGAATATCTGAAAATTAGAATAAGATTCTGGTTGTGGTTAATCTATGCCTGACCTTGTTCAAGGTTCTTTCTTTGCCAATCAGACTGGCATTCCAGGATGCCCAAGATCCTTGCATCTGTTGATTAATTTCTACCTCGAAGTGTTTTATAGACCATTGTTGTAAACAAAAGTGGCAATTTCATATTAAGGATATTTTTCCTTTTTTAAATTAAATATATTACGTTAGAGTAACTGGTTATTAACATTAAAGAAGTTTCAAGTGTATAATTTTATAATACATCATCTGCATAGTACACTGTGTGCTCACCACCCAACCATTGCCATGTTTCTGACCCCCTTTACCTACTTCATCCTCTCCTCATCCCTCTTTCTCTCTGGTAACCACCATACTGTTGTTGATATTTGCGTTCGTTTGTTGCTTTCTGTTTTATATCCCATGTATGAGTGAGCTCATGTGGTTCTCATCTCTTTCTGTCTGACTTATTTCACTTAGCATGATACTCTCGAGGTCCATCCATGTTATCACAAATGGCAATATTTCCTACATTTAATGTACTAGTTGTTGAAGTTTTTCAACAATAAAAAAAAGTTTCATAATTACTATTAGTCATTCTTAATATCATATTTTACCCACTTTTGTTTAATGCCTAATAATTTAAAAACCTCCCGTGGAATATTATTCTACATGTATAATTTTCCTTGCAGGGATCTGAACTCGTTTGTATTTGGTAATTGAACTTGTTTTCTCATTCTGCTAAATACCAGTCTTTCTCTTATCTTATTGCACCTTAAACGTTTTTATATAGTTATTAAAATATAATTTCTCTTAACATTTACATGTTTAGTACTCTCAAGGCCCTACCTTTCTAAAGTTTCAGTACATTTTCATCTTAGCATAAACCAAGCTTGCTAATCGGTTAGCATAATTATCTTTGAACCTTTGAACACAGAATAGCCTTAAGTAAATATCATCATTGAAAATATATATTTACATAATTAACATGAGTCCAGTCCTTCAAGAATTATTAAACAAAATATAATAAGATACACTTTTAATAAGGTATTAGTAAGATGTACATTTAGAACTCATTACCATAATTTTAAAGAAAAAATAAATAAGTAAAAGTATTAAATTTAGTTGTTATTGGACCCATTTATTTTTATAAAGTAATGAAATTTATTTACAGAAGGTACAGTAGAAAATCCATCTCATTCATTCATAATTATATAGCTCTCCATTATGCAGTGGAATGTGGAGGAGTGTTAATTATGTGTGCGTTCATGAAACACTTTATAACTATTGAGTCTCTCCAGCATCTAAAAGTACAATGGTGATATGGTATATTAGGACTAAAAATGTCTCAGGAGTCATCTCATTAGTGGAAATGTTCCAAAAAAATCTACGTGGAAAAAATAAGCAAGATATGTAGCAAAAGCTCACTGAGTGCGTTTTTCTTTTCAACTTGCCTTCTTATAACTAAATATATCTGATTGACATTGCCAAAATATAGAGAATTATTTAACAATGATTTATGCTAGATTTTGCCAATAATTTATATAGTTAACATGTTAAGTTAATGAATATAATGCAACAAGTTAGGGCATAATTATAGACTTTAAAATTTTTGCATTCATATTAAAGTATTGTTTTAATGTCTGTTATAAATCTCATCACAAGAAGCTGTATATACTTTTGTCAGACCCTGGACTTTCTATTATTAAGACAATTCATTGGGAAATATATACATAAGACATAAAAGAAGGGGGTCCACTTATTTTGTTTTAACCTATAATAATCAAAGTATTTATTAATATATGTTGAAGTAAGCTATTTCTGGAATGGTTGAGATATTGTGTTAGGTCTTGTAGAAATACCAAATAGAAATGAAGATGGCTGAGAAGATTGTCATTAATAGAGTTTTCATTCGAAGGATACCTCCAAGATTTATTAAAGCTCTTTGAACAAAAATGAGTATACAGTGGATAGTTTGACAGTTATTTATTTGTTTCAAATTTGTAGTTTTATTTAATTTTTATTTATTTATTAGTTTATTTTTAAATTTATTTATTTACTTTTATAGTGACATTGGTTAACCAAATCCAATAAGTTTCAGTTATACACTTTAACAGAAAGGCATATATATGTTTACACTGTGTGTTCACCTCCCCCCTACCCTCTGGTGACAGTTATTATTTTTAAACAGCCAATCAATAGAAGTTTGTACCTAACTCTGTATTTGGTATGGTGGAGTACCAAAAATACATGACTCTTTGATTCACTGATTGAAGAAAATATTACCTAATTTTATACTTGCCCGATTCTGGACCTATGTTTTTCTCACTAGTTATAGGAGTGGATGTTTAAAATATCTTCTATTAGTAGATGTGATGTTGGGGATAAAAGAGTGGAGAAAGATGGAAGCTGAATGTCATTAACGAGTAGGGGCAAATAGGAAATACATCAAGTCTTTTCAACCAACCGTCTTTATTGTCAAGGCAACAAGCTAAATATTAGTATTTAAGAGAAAGAAACGTTGTACAACCTTGGCTCTAGTATCTCCTTTACTTTTTTATTCAAGATTTACCTGTAGGAGGATGAGGTATATGCATTCACAATACTTGCAGATAGTTGGGTATTTTCTTAATTCATACTGGAAATATTTGCATGTCCAGCACTCTGCTAGGCTCTGTAGGCACCTGGCCCAGACGTATTGAAGTCTGTTTGCCAGAGTATAGTGTATTCAGCTACTTTATTACAGCAGTAGTTTCAGATAAAATAAATCACAATCCATAGTGCAATCAAATGTAGCAATTTTCTTAGTGATTTGACTTACATTTATCCATCTTAGTGAAATAACAAGTAATTAACCAATGGTTAGAATGCAGGAGATAATTTGTAATAATGGATATAATAATGGAATTTAATTAACTTCAAATAAATATTTTAGGATTCATTTGTACACCCAAATATTTATTTATAATATAATAGCTTCTCTATTTTTGTCATTACCCACTGCACCAGAAATCATGCAGCAACATTAATATCAATTTGAAAAGCCATGATCTAAAAAGCCATAGCTTTTTAGTGTTTATAGCATTTATATCATGATTAGTATGCAGGTCACAAAGGGACTGACAATCCAGTGTGATTGATGAAATTGTTTTCCAGTTCCTAAATACATTGCTCTGGTTCTTTCAGCTAGATTTGTATGAGATTGGCAATTTTGTATGGGATTGGATATTAAGAAATATCCAATCTAGGGTCATCATTTAGAAAGCATAGTTTCAGATATTACTATTTGTAATTATTAAAGAAGTAATTTCATGTCTTCATTTGTTATTTGAGTTACAGTAGTCCAAAAGATAGTAACAAATGGATTACATACCTGTAGCAGGGAACTGAGATGTGTGCAAAGGAATTCAGTGCCTATTCAGTTCAATATGGGGTCCTCAACCACCTCAACCCATAGTTGTTTGCATCTGCTGGTTACATGGGGAATAATGATTCTCTCTGAAAAGTAACCACGACAGTACAGGTGTAGAAATATTGGGGTGTGACCGCAGTAGTGGGTGGGTAGTACAAACGAATGCTTCTGAGAACTCATTACAAGGGCAAACAAAGTGTGACAAAAGAGCCTGACTTGTCTACATACTCTGGATCCCAGAGGACAAGGGTGGTCCTAGTACAGGGCAGAGGGAGACACTAGTTCTCATCCAGACCTACCTGGCAGGGAAGAAAGGCTATGTGTGGAAAATTGAAAGAGCTCTCTCCATAAATACTGTGATGCCTCTGATTTGAGTAGGTTGGGCTATGGGGCTTCTCTGAGAGAAGAGTTGCTTCAGTCATGAGTAACATGATCCTAGCCAGTTTCCTGAATAATGATGGAGCATTAATTAGTGGCTCAGAACTGTGCATCTTTGGTTCACAGTATTAGTGGACTTGGTCCATCAAGATGCAGCCCACAGCTGATGGCAGAAGTGGTCCATGGCCCATCAGGAATACTCACAAAACTCTTAGTGGGACTTGTAGTGGTACTCTTGCTGAGGGCACATCTTTGAATGTTAAGGCCTGAATGACACAGGTGTTATTACTGAGCTTACTGAAATTTCTATGTAAAGGTTAATGTGATCTAATTACTGAACACAAGCTGGTTACATATATTATTTTGATTTGATATGAAGCTATGAAAGGCATATTTTTACTGGGAAATTTGAAATGGAATATAAGATCATTTACGTTTATATGTGTTTTCTTAGTAAAGCAAAAACAACTATCCAACTATTATGAAAGACAATGAATATACATATATAAAAATGTAGTCTGTGTTTTCATTATATAAAAGCAATTGGACTGCTAGACTAAAATTACTTTAATATAAAGCATCTCTTGGCAAAGCATTTTTTTGTATCATTTTCAGATATAAAGATATATCAGCACTAAAAATAAGCCATTATCTCCATTACACTTTTTATGGGTGATATTTGATGACAGAAAAATAGATAACACTGAATATTGCCCCAAACTGGACATTTTAATGTTTCTATATTAGTTGATATTTCTGTGTAACAAATTACCACAAACATAATAACTTAAAAAATACATTTATTACTGAATGTCAACTCTAACTGAAAAAGAAAAATAAACATTTATCATCTCAGAAATTTTGTGGGTCAGAAGTGTGAGCATGGCCCAAATGGGTCCTCAGCCCAGGGTTTCTCAAGACTACAGTCTAGACGTTGGCTGGCCTATATTCACATCTGGTGGCTTGACAAGGGAAGAAGCCATTTCTAACCTTACTTAGGTTGTTGACGGAATTCAAATCATTTTGGTTGTAGGACTGAGGGCCACTACTTCTTGCTGGCTATCACCTAGATGCCACCCTCGGGTCCTAGAAATTGCCCTCTGCTCCTAGAGGATGCTTGCTCTTCCTAAAGGTCACCCACATTTCCTTGCTATATGTACTTCACCCATATAGCCACTAACTTCATCAAGCCAGCAAAGAGTTTTTAGAATGAGTCTGCTAGAGAGTCTTATATCATTTAACAAAATCACAAAAGTGAGATCTTATTATTTTTGCCATATTCTTTTGGTGAGAAGGAATTCATAGATACTGCCCACAGTGAAGGGAAGGGAGTTATATGGAGGTGTGAATCTCAGAAGGCAGGTATAATGGGGGTCACCCAAGGGTCTGCTTATCACAATTTCTTTATGGTTTGTGTAGAATATGCTTATTTTAACAAATTCTCTCTTTTCCTAGACATATGCTATATCAAATGTGAGTTGAAATCATGACCTGAAGCTTAGAAACCTTCTATTGTCAGTTTTTTTTTTGTTTAAAATATTTATTGTAATGATTTTTCATTTCTCTTTCTTTCCTGAATTTCTAAAATTTCTCTCTCTTCACTGCTTATATGTATATTATATATAATATGTAATTAACTACTAAACTGTCTGGATTTTATTAATGTTATTGTTTAATAATATCTGGAATAAATGGGGCTTTCTTTAATTTGAAGTTAATGATCACTTAAATGTAATTCTTCATTTTTAATTAATTAAATATTCTAAGGAAATATTTGAAATATCCCAGATAATAAATTCAGAGTTCTATTTTACCATATCAGGAATGATGCCAAGTATACAAAACTGAAAACTACGGGCATATTTTGAAATTTGGCAGGCGTTGGCTCTGAGAATCATATCAGACTGTGCATGGATGGATGTTTGCTGAAGCTATAATTTCATAACTCCTAACCTTCTTATCAGATTTCGGAGTGTTATAGAATTATTTTTTCCTCAAGTAAATTGAATATTTTACACTTGCCACATATGATTTTACACATGCTGGGGAAGAAAGAGCTTCCACTTGTCTAATGTGCTTCACCTGTCGAAAAGGAAAAGGACAGCAATGCAGGTGGGAGAGCTCTCCCTCCCCCCAGACAGAGCAGGGCTCGCATACAGCACACAGATTCTAACAGCTCATGAAACGACCTTTTGGACTGAGGAAAAATAAAATATACACCCTTTTCTCCTGTTGTATATATATCTAAATTTAAGCAAAAGTTTTTAGTAGAAGGCAGAATAATTGCATAAGCACGTTTTGTTTCCTGGCTTATTCCAAGGTAGACTCCTTGGCTACTATAAGAGTTGTTCAGTGTTCGTGGCCCCCACTCTTTTAGACAGTGAGAGGTTTTCCTCACAAATACAACTACGGAGAGAAAATCTACATTTCATTTTTTCTATCATCCATATTCTAAAAGTATGTAACCCACTAAGAAATGGGCTTTTCTTTCAATGCCAGGTAGAAGAAGTAGAGAGGGGAGAGAGAATGGAATTAGAAATAATATTTGATATTGCTTTAGAATTTTTTCCTGTATTTAATAATGAGTCTTTGAGGCCTTTTTGAAAAAGGCCAATTTTAGTTCAATCAGCACTATCCCCAAATCATATATTTATTATAGTGGTACTACCTAGGAAACTTTTATATTTTGAATATTATTAAATCGAATTAAATATATGACTTCTTAAATGATTTTTTTCCAAGGAAAGCATAAATCGTTATTAAATAGTGTTTCTCAAGTTCTTGTGCATCATAGATAGGAATAAGGAGGTAAGGCATGATAACTTCTAGAAAATTCATTGGTTATTCAGCAATCATGTACGTAGCATCGATTATATTTTCACAAGTGCTAGAACTGGAATCTAGTAGGAAACAGAAGGACTGGTTCCTGCCATTATAGAACAGGAAATGGAGAATTGATCTCATTTTCTCAGGACAAAATGCTAAAGAATATTTTAAAATCTTTATAAAATTTGATGTGCCTTTAGGCTATTATGTGATACTTAGTTTCTTGCACAGATTATACATAAGTTGTTGCATATAGAACCATAGTGTTCACTCTCATGCTTATTTGTCCATTGTGAGTGTTTCATGACTGCAGCTGCAGCATTTGGACATGGTATGTAGGGGCTAGACCTAATTTTAGGGGAGCATACACACATGTAAAGCAGCTTCTATCATCTTAAATGCCTAGCGTTATCTAAGGCTGTTTAAGGGGATTGGAGCGGTGAGCCAAGAAAAACGTTAGACTTGAACAGATGTAGGTGAAAGAAAACCAATATTTAGTTTTGCTTAATAAAATTTGGAAGGTTCCAAATTGGGATGGGCTGAGCTGGTTTCAGTGGCATTTGGTGTTAATGATTAAACATCAACCCTGTGTATTTGCTTTTCATTTTGATCATAGATATGGAAGCAGGCAGTTAAATTGGTTTATATAGGATTTTTGTCCAAGAAAAGATGTTGTTTAGAATGATTTAATCAGACTATTAATAAAAAATTTAATTCAGTGTGACAACTTTGCAGGTGTGTGCCATCTAGATATAAAATTTAGATGTGACCAGTAATCCCTTATCGCAAGTGTGCTCTCGTCAAGGAAAGAAGATTAATCTTTCAGGCGTATTAAGTGAGGTAAATATTTTGTTGAAGAGATTCCATCACTGCGATGCCAGTTAATGGAGCCAGGTCTCTGAAATTAGTGAGCCATGTAATTCTGTATCCGATGAGATCCAAAGTAGTGTATCATATTAGGCTGCAGTGGGTGAAGCTCTGAGAGCGAGAGTAATAGAGGATGTTAACGTGATCAATTAGCTTCTTTCTGACAGCCCATTAGAATAAACTGAAGCAGAGAGCAAACAAGATAGAACTACAAAATAGCCAAAAACACAGCAAGAGGCAGAAATCAAAAACAGTTCATTTAACAACAAACTTAATTTATCTGCAGGATTTTGGGTTTTATTTATTCTAAGCTCTCATATCATTTTGTAAAATTTATTCTTAATTAGAATAAATTTTCATTGATTATTCAGCAATCATGTAAATAGAATCTTATATATGTATATTTCTTATATATATAAGAAAAGCATTAGAAAAGATTAGCCTGAGAATGTTCTTTTCCATGTTACATCATCATCAACAGCAGTAGCAGCTGCTTAGTGATGATCATTTATCTTGAGTTTGGCACTTTTCATACATCATGTCACGTACATTATTTAAAATGATTGTGCTATTATTTGACCCTTTTATAGATGAGCAGTCAGACCCAAGGAGGTGTGGGAAATGGTATGAGGTCAGCCTTATAACTAGATGAATTACCTCAATCTTAGTCTTACTCCATCTAAGTAAGCTTTTCCTCTTTTCCACTGGACTCTGCCACTTAAGGCCTTAGTGTAGAGTGTGGCCACATCCATATGATCTTTGAGCAAAGATTTCTGCCTACTGTTTTGGACATTCTTTATGCTAAAGTCAACTTGAATTCAAGATGAAAGTAAACTGGCATTACATCAATCAGCATACATTAGTTTTGCTATTTTAAAATTATCTCTCCTTCTGAACTTCTTCTCCATGGTCCTCCCAAAGAATGTCACCCATCTCAGTAGCTTCATTTACCATCTATGTGCTGATGGTTCTGAAATGTATGTTTCTAAGACCTCTTTCTCATACTCCAGTTGGAGTATAGTTGGAGTCCAGCCAGGAGAATAGAAACTACGCTATGTATTTCAAAAAGAGAAAATTTATATATATAGAAAAGTAATTCCACAGGTATTGAAGACTAGAAGAGCAATAATGGGAAGATGTGGTAACCCAGAGATTAATAAATGCAGCAAGCTGTGGCATTTGTTTAGGGTTTCTTTCTTTCTTTCTTTTTTTTTTTTTTTTTCCAGTTTTAGGTGAAATAAATTCAACTTAAATTAGCTTAAGGACAGAGAGACATAGACTTGAGAGGGAATGTATTTAGTTTAGCTTATTAGAATTAAAGACAGAAGAGCAGGTAGCTGAGGTCTAGGAACTAGAACTAGAACTTGATTTCTCCAGGTTATATTCATTTATTCTCATTATCATTCTCTCCCTCTGCCTCTCCCCTCAACATTTTCTCCTACCACCCCTTTTTTTTCTTCCCTCATTCCTCTCCCCTTCTCCATGTTCTTTTGGTTTTATGCCACAGAATGAATATTTCTTCAAATGTTGGGGAAGGTGGCACTCACATTCTCATATTCTTCCAGCTAAACTACTTGGTAGAAAAAGAACTGTTTTATTTAATGGCTATTGAGATATATCAATATCTTAATCTACTGAGGACTTATTTTAAAATTGGAATAATTTTTGTTGCTGAAGGAATGGTATTCTGCGGGCTGGCCAGCCTTGGGTCAAATGCTATTCTCGTGGTGAGGAGGTGAGATGATGGAATCAGGGAAGTGAGGTTCCTCAAATAAAAGGATGGCAATTAGGCAAAAACGTCATATGCCCACACAATGTTACTATTATTGTTATGCTGTCTATGGAAAAATAAGGAGCCCTTGGTATGAAATATTATAAATAAATATCTCAATCCCCATTATATATTAATAATAATAGTTGACCTAAACTAAACATGTCTTTATTGCTCTATGTTTTCTGTGGTTACCCTTTCTCATCTTCACATTGAGTTTTGAGGTTCTGTATATTCCACGTGCCGAACTTATCATATTTCAGAAATATGCTTGAAATGAGCTTAAATATGTTTCTAAAGCTTCTAATTATGCATTACAAATATAATTATAAGAAAACTGTTTCTTCATTTTCCTTACTAAAAGTAATACATCAAATAAAAATCATTTATTGAATATAGACTATATGCTGTGGATCCATTCTTCATTTTAATTTCAACATGAAACTTTGGTAATTTCATTAGAAGAGATTTGCTTGTTTTTGAAAATTCTTCAAAGCTACCTATTTGTGTACATTCATCATGTGGAATTCATTCATTCAGTCAACAAATATTTATTGAATAATTTCAATGTATGATGTATGATGTCACCTGATGATTATTATCAAGTAAGCAAATATTTATTATAACAGTGTAATTATCTTTGGCATAATTGTCAAGGTTTTTGTTTTTTATTCAACATCTGTTTTCAACAGTGAATACATTTTGTGTCAGAACAGTAGAAGACAGGTTATGAATTGATTATAACATCTTTACATATCTAATTGCTGAATCAAAAATTAATTTTTATATTTCACAAATACAAATTGTACCAACTTTCTGTCATTCTGGAAAATAATAAGCATAGGGATTTTTGTTATGCATCTGTTTTTTGTTTGTTTGTTTTTGCTTCTGAAGTTACTTTGCTTTATTTGTACACTTTCATATTTCATTTTAATCACATTCCTTAAGTATCAGGTTTATTTTATTCTTATAACTTTCATTTTGAGTAATGGTAAAACAAAGGGATGGACCATTAAGAAAACAGCTTTATCTTTAAAAGTGAGTTTGCTTTTATAATCATGTCAACATCCCATTAGTGAGTATGGTTTTAAGTCTGAAATTCTCATCTGTTTGCTGGAATTTGAACCTTGGACTGTCTTCTGTTCCCATATCATCTTGCTATAGATATAGCTTGACTGTTTTATTGATTTCAATTCTTCTGTCATTTAATTTATTCATCTGTGAAATAAAAACAAAAGCCGACATTACTATTGTTAACCCAAAGCTGCTATAAATATGAGTAAGTATGGCTAAAGCGAAATTCTAAATTAAAAGAATAATGGCACTTTAGTTATTTCCACTTTTTTTTGTCCAATGGTCCAAAAAATGAGGAGAGACTATTATGTTGTAAGTGTTCTTGTCAGTCAAGCCATTTACATTTGGAGCTAAGACTATTGCTTAAATGTGGAGTCATCTGAGATTTTTTTTGTCAAGTCGAAGAGTAGATTTTGTAAAGGGATGGGGGCCTTAATTCCAATTTCCAGAAAATGAGATTTTTGCAGTGACAGTGTTGATAAGATTTGTTTGTTTTCTCTATCAGCATGTCTGTTAGAAATTACCAGGGAGTCTGGATCCTGCTGGGTGGTTATGAAAAATTTGTCAGATTACTTAGAATGTTCAGTAACATAGTGACATTAGTCAACTAAATTGCTTCCTTAATGAGGGCATATGACTTTGGGTTTTAAAATAATGGCCTAAAGATTTTTAGAGATATGTAGATTAGAAGATTCAACAAATGAAAACTAGTAAAGGAATATAAAAATTCTTTGCTAAGCAATTATAACATCTTTGTAGTATGAATTACTTATGACAACTTTCTGAGTTGTCAAGGCTGTTAGGCTTGTTTGACAAATAGTCTTTGCTCACAGTCATGATTTCAGATGATAAAGATAAAATCACATCCTGCTTTTCTCTGTCTCCAAAGTTTCTTTAGTTGCCATAGCTGGGTTCAATTTTTTACTTCCAGACTTAGCCTAACTTCAAATTCTGGATTCAGTTAGAGAATCTCCAGTTAGAGAACTTTTTAAAAACCCTTGGCTCTCAGTTCATCAGGAAGTTAGCCTATTGCTGGTTCTTTTAATCTTCAACTCCAATCAAGATTTTTTTTCATCATTCCTTAGGCCTAAATTGCAGTTTTATATTTCTGTTTCAGTCCATGAATATCTGTATTATTCTAATGTCCCTAAATCCGTTGTTTGGTTCCTTAGCAGTTCCCCTAATTTCTTGAGAACTCTGTTTCTGACTGGCACCTGAGTCCCTGCAGTCCATGAGACTACAGTCCTGATTCATATTCCTTGACCATCTGATACCTATCACCTTGGCCAGATTATCCATTTACTGTTTGCAGTTCTGTTATTCCCAGCAGAGACACCTGATTCTGCTGGGTCACTGTACTGCTGCCTGTCCAGCTGCCTGGACCTCCTTGCACTGCCTGTAGTGGGAACGTACTCTGATCACCTCTTCTTCACTAATTGTCTCTGAGCTCTAACCACAGCTAATCAGACCTGTTTAAATGCCAACTGTTGCATTGACAACAGTAGCCCACCTGTTATTTAGTCATTTTGTCTCTAGCTTTCACTCTTCATTCTATTTTTTCCCCAACTTTGGAGACTTGCTACATCATACAAAGTTGGGGAATATTAAATGACAATCTTATTTGGCTAGGACAACCCCTTCTGCTCTAATAAGGACATTGCCAGGTAACTGCGATATTAGGAATGATAGATTACACTTATATACCCCTCACTATGCACCAGCTTCTTTTGGAAGTACTTTTCAGATATTAGTACACATAGTAAAACCTACCATCAGAGAGGCTAGATGGTGTCACATTTTGAGTGTAGTAGGACAGTCAGATCTTTTAAATTTTATGAAGTCGTGCATCAGTTAAGGCTCTCCTCACGTTTTGGTATTGCCAACATTCAGCATCAGGAGAAAAAGCAAATGTCACAATTGGCATGGATTCTGTAGAGCAAATATGAAGAAAGAAATGTATACAGCTCTACCTAAGTATATGAAAAGTACAAAGGAGAAATTAAAATGTTCAAATATAAAAGAGATTATAAGATCTTAGTAGGAGGCTATACCCATGGATTAAAACAAACAAAACCTAAGATATTAGAAAGCTGTAAATACAATTATCTCTTCTCTCAGAGTAAAGAAAGAAGAGACAAATATACCCCAGCATAATGAGATATTTGTATTATTCTTACATATTAAGTTGATCACATCTCCTCTCAATTTATTTTCTTTACTACTTTCAAAAACATTTTGAATGAATGTGTATTGGTGATTATACTTAATATTAGTAATGAGAATAAAAAGAGAATGGTACATAACACCCCTATCCTCATGAAACTTAGTCCTTTGGGTGATATGGATGAGGAAATAGGCAATTACAGTGCAGTGGCAAGTGTAGTAGCACAAATTGGGTTTTGGATCAGACAGTCCAGGGTTCAAATTCCAGCTCCACTGCATATTACCCGGGTTTCTTTGTATAAATTATTTACTCTCTATCTACTTCAGTTTCTTCAACTAGAAAATAGGAATAATAATTGTACCTGACATAAGGTTGTATGGATTACATAAATCCCAAATTCACAGTACTACATTTATATTATACTGATATCTTCAGTTTACCTGGTACTTAGGGTAAGGGGACAGGTTAGTAAATTTTGTAATATAGTCTCATATATGAAATTCTAAAAACTTAAAATCTCTGGAGAATGAAAGATTTTCAGAAATATATCATTGTAAAACTTCATAGAAAGAACTACAAAAGGAGGAAGAAGAAGATGTAGGGAAGATGAAAAATCAGTTTTGACATATTGAGCCTGCAGCACCTTTGAACCATGATATTGAAAGGCCCAGTGGATTTTGATATAAGAATAATTTGGGATGTGTGGTATGTATGAGATTGGGAAACTTTGAGAATGATCAGAATATTCATGGTAACTAATACCAAGGTAGTAGGCGACATCACCCAGTGATAGTATTGAGGAAGAGAAGAGGACAGAACCCCAAAGACTACCAACATTTAAAATACAAGCCAGGAGAAGGAGCAGATAGAGGAGTTACACATACAGAATATTAGAGATAAAAAAGACCATGTAGATGTAATGTGAAAAGCCAGTGGGAGATCGTGCTTCAAACAGGAGTGAGTAGATCCCAATGTCAAATGCCAATGAAATTTTAAATAAGATAAGAAGTGAAACAGATATGCTAGAGACTATTCAGGTATGAGTGTCTGATTGCTATGTGAAATAAATATTGAAGTCAACTGCTGAGAGTAAGGAAATGGAAATATAGAACTGCTGTGCAGGACTGAGGGACCAGTAAATCTGAGATGATGAAGCTTTGACCCATGGCTATAGGGGCACATTATGAATATTTAAGATATTCCTATCTTTATATCTCAACTTGAGCTCAGATGTTACTGAAAGACTAAAGACTAGGCAAGTCTGAGGCAAAGTTTTAAAACTGACACTCATATTTTATTTTTTCTTCAATGTCCATTCCTTTTCTATATTCATCCTTCCATCTATCCATCCATTCATTGATCCATTCATCCATCTATTCATGTATCTACCATCTATCCATACTAAGTCTGTCCAGACATCCTTCCATTAATCAAGAATTTATCGACTGACTGACTACGATCCAACATGAGGCACTGAGAAAATAGAAAACAGAACAATAATGGTCTGTTTTCACAGGATATTTTAACTTCAAACAAGTTCAATTCAGTCAGGACCAAAGTTCTTCTCTCCCTCCCTCCTTTCCTCCTTCCTTCCCACCTCTCCCTCCTTCTCTCCCTTTCCCTCTCTCCCCACCCCTCCCATTTTTCTGATTTAAATGTCACTTTTAAAGCATTTAAACTCAGTAATTTTGTCAATCCCTAGATGCAAAAATATTCTTATAGCACTGAAAATAACATTATGTATTTAATTGCTAGTACTTTAATTTTTTTTCCTTTTAAGTAACATTTATAAAATGCTATATAAATTTAGGACTTAGAACATTAGTATTATGATTGGTTTGATTTGGAAGTTCAGTATGTAATATTAGATATTTATTGCTTTTTAATAGTCATATTCAAACTTTTTCAAGAGATGAGTAATTACCCCAGTTGTCACCTTGGCAGACTTTACTCTGATTTTGATGCTGCTATCTTTACATGACACATTTTTGGGAGGAGAAGTTTGATTTCTTTTACTTACGATGATAATGTAATTGAATTTTTACCAGAAGTTTTATTAAAAAAGAAAACTATAGTCCAGTGAGATCAACTGGTTTGATCTTTTTCGCATTAAACCCCCTGGAATATTGGCCAGTTATTGTTTACCAAACAATTATCGAATGCCTGTCATATTTCAGGATTGGATTCACTGACGAATTAAATATTGTTATTTGCTTTTGAGGAGCTCACAGTTTTGTTACAGATTAAATAGTTAAACCTAGTTATAATATGTAGTAATTATTGACTCAGTATGGCTATGTATGAGAATGAAGAGGAGGAAGCAGTTTATTCTGGAAGTCTAGGGAGGACGACTTGGAGAAGATACTGCTGAGTTTGGGATTTTGAGAATAAATAGCCTTTCACCAGGTGGAGAAGCAGACATTGGTGTCCAGAAGGAGAGAAGAAACTGTATGAATAAGGCTTAGCATGGTGTGGTTAGGCAATGGATAGATGTTAGGTATTACTGGAGTCTGTAGCTATTGGGAAGAAGTAGAGGTAGTAAAGACAGCTGCAAAATGACTTCAATAGGATGCTAAGGTACTCTCTAAAGAGCTTTTGGCAAAGGACTGTTCAGTTTGTTATTCATATGTGTGACCAGTTTATTGACAAGTTCTTCCCTCCCTCCTTCCCTTGCTTCCTCAGTACGTTTATTTGAATATTCTTTTCTGGGTTCTAAGAATAAAAAGTGAACAAAGCAGAAAACAAGTTTTTTCACCATGGAGCTTTATTCTACAAGTGAAACTTATTTTATAGACCATGTAAATAGCAAGATAGTAAATATTTTAGGCTTTACAAGTTATACAGTCTCTGTTGCAACCACTCAATTTTGCCTTTATAGTAAGAAAGCTGCCCTAGACAATACATAAACACATGGTCATGACTGGTTTTCAGTAGAACTTTATTTACACCCTGAAGTTTGAATTTCATATAAATCGCATGTATTATGAAATATTCCTTTTTTTTCTTCAACCATTGAAAAATATAAAAATCATGCTTAGCTTACAGACTGTACAAAATCAGGCAGGCTAGATTTGGCCCACGGGCTATAGTGGTCTAACCCTATTCTAGAGGTTCAGAATAATGGATTCATTAGACACAGAATTAGCTGATCAAATCAAAACTACTTCAAATATTTCAAGGATTTAGAAAGTAATCAGTGCAACCAACTTATAAAATAGAGAGTCGCCAGTTCTACAAGAGAGACATGGAAGTACAAACTATTGGGCCATGGGCAGTCTTTGTAATTATTGTGTGAGCCAGTGAAGGTCACATCAGATCTTTTGGAAGTTCAGTTGCCCCCTTCCAAGTTCAGGCTTATATTCATATGGCATTTCTGTACATAGGCTAGTCTGGCTGTATTCTGGGACCACCTCATCTGATCCAGGCGCCTGTATTAATCAATTTTGGTATAATACACTATTCACTATCTACTCAGGCATTATCATCATTCATTTTTCTTAGCCTATCCATTTAATAGCCTGGTTCAGGTACTTTTCTCAAAGAAGACTGGAATTGGAATGAGTGTTAGTTGCCCATGTGTTTCTGAGAATAAGCTATCAGTCCCTCAGACCGGCTTTCAGACCTTGCCTACATATTTTAATAACAAGCTTTTCATTTGATCACATTATTATGTTTCATTGTTGAAGTTCTGAAGTCATTGCTGCCTGAGATCCAGGCCCAGCGCCACCCATGCTAGCTGTGTGACATTAGGCAAGTTATTGAACCTCTCTCAGCTTCAGTTTCCTCATTTGTAAAATGAGAATAATAATGGTACATAACTTTCAAGGCTGTTACATTAAATGAAATCATCTTCATAATCCATATCAAGCACAAAATAAGTTATCTGGTCTGTAGTAAAATAAATAAATAAAAATTGACTCATTACTATCATTGTGATTATGGAAAATAAGAGGGGAAATTCAGCACTCTTTTCCTAGTAGAATTTTAGCTATTGTTTTTAAGACCAGATGAATATTAGAAAGAGGAATTAACTTACTTCATAAAGAACTCAACTTAAAATCTTAAAAAATCATGTAGAATATTACATATAACAACACAAGGGGAAATTAAATATGAGCTGTATCACTTTGAAACAACACAATCAACAATTAAACATTTCAAAAATTTAATTTAAGAAAGGTTAATTACTTTTACTATGTCAACTACCTTTTTAGGTGAACAATTCTTAATTCTTTTGAAAACATGCCCAAGACACATTCATTTAATATAATACTCCTAAATAATAAGTTCAGACCTCTATAATGTATCTTGACTGAAAGTTCACCACAGCCACTGTTGATTTCAGCTGCTAAAATTAGAGAATACTTTTTTCTAATTTCTCTACATTGTATTAGAATGTGCCTTGGTCTGACACCAGTCAGAGGCTTCTTATTTACTTTCAGTTTCTGGGAAGGATTTTAATTGGTTCCACGGCTCTTAGTCAAGTATCACTTTATTTCTTAACAAATAATTCAGACCTGCAGGAGTTATGCCATAATTTAACTGTAGAAAAATTTAGAAACTGAGAATGTCACACACACACAAAAATTGCACAATAAAGAGAAGGCTGTGCTGATCTTTGTAAGAATGAGTGAAATGATACTGATTTCACCCCTGCAGATTTTGTCCTTTGGAGTTTTTCTCCAACTGAGAGAGAAGGCTAAGTTGATTACTGTACATTTTCTTTTCCAATCTACTTTGTGCCCAGCGATATGTATTTATATATGTACATTAACAAGTGTGTGTGTGTGTGTGTGTGTGTGTGTGTAATTAGAGCTTGATGCCCATGGAACTTCTGTGTTCAAATTGAACATTCATACCTGGTCATCAAATCTACCACCAACATCTGAGTGAGTTTTTTCTCTCGGCCACAATTGTGGGTAAGATAAAGCAATATCTTGAAAGAGGTTGTTGGAAGGATTTACTGAGATAATAGGTTGCAAAAGGTTAGTTCAGTGCCTGAGTCAGTAGGTGCTTAATAACTGCCTGATTTCTTCCCCTCCGTCTTTCCTAAGCTGTTACTTCTACCTTTAGGCCCAAGTCACACTTTAATTACAATCAAAACTTTTTTTCATTTCTAAAATCACCATGTAATTTATCCCACTTTTAATCAAAAGTAGACTAATAAGATAAATAAGGTAATACCGTTACAGAGATTTTTCCATTGTAAATATGATAAGCTACCCAAAGTTAGGCATTAACATAAACTGGATAATTATGTAATGAACATGAGTCTCCAGGCATTTATTGGTTTATGATTGAAAATGATAGTGTAGATGTCATGTCTATTAATGAGAATTTTGAGAAAACAATTAACAACCTCACACTATTTCCTCCTCCACTACCATTTTTACATACTACCATCATGTGGAGACCTTTATGTTATGCTTTTCTCTCTGGTGAGCTATTAAATTCATTTATTCCCATTGATATTGCTCATACAATAAGGTGGTTGTAGTTACTCACAATCTCTCTGTCCTCCAAAAATGTACTTCCTTTTGCTCTGATGTCTCCAATGATGCTGGTTGCCAGGCCCTGTAGACTTGTCCTTGTTTTCCAGACCCTTTTGCTAGTAAGCTTATTTTGTCATTTAATGTTTAGAATTAGTTGTAGCTAATGCTAAGGAAACTAATTTCATCTAGGCATGGCTACTGGGCCTGGCTATTGTTCTACAAAACTTCAGTTCGCTTTGATGCTTTTGCTGTGTTGGATCCCAAAATTGGTCTACTGAGTTGCCAGAGGATAGACAACATAAACTTAAAAATCTGTAATAATGAAATTTTATGGTTGGAAATTTCTGAGGAATCTCCTCCAGGCCAATATCAGTTCTGGGACTAAATGTTTAACACAATAAACATGTCCACAGCCAGAGTGACCTATGTCCAGTGTTTCTATAACAGCTGTAAGAGATCTTCTGTTAAACTGGGTGAGAAAGCAGTCCACATCTCTCTACTTAATTCCATCATGTCTGACTACTTTAACGTCGTAGTAAAAAGGGGCTTCACTGAATACAGACAAACATAAAGCACAGTTTGTTTAATAGGAAGTTTTCTATGCTGAATATAAATTTTTTTTGCTCTTTTTAAAATATAGAAGCAGCTAATACATTGAAAAATAGACATCTGTTATATTGGCCAGCCCTATACCCATGTCTCTTTATATATATATATATATATATATATATATATATACATATACACACATTGTTAATATTGAAATAGGCCACACACACACACACACACACACACGTATGTGTATATAAGAAGACATGGGTATAGGGTCAGCCAATGTGTGTGTGTGTGTGTGTGTGTGTGTGTGTGTATATATATCCGTGTGTGTGTGTATATATATATGTATATATATATAATTTCATTTTAATTTATCTATTGACTTTAACTATAGCTCTTTTTTTAATTTTAATTTTATTTTTATCATGGCAAGAACACTTAACATAAGGTCTACCCTGTTAACAGATTTTTAGTCATACAATACAATATTGTTTACTACAGACACAGTATTGTACAGAAGATCTCTAGAACTTATTCATCTTGCATTACTGAAACGTTATACTGTTGATTAGCATCTCTCATATGCCCATCCTCCTATTCCTGGCAACAGTGGTTCTGCTCTCTGCTTCCACGACTGACTATTTTAGATACCTCATATAAGGGGAATCATACACATCCTTCTCTGACTGGCTTATTCACTCAACATAGCATCCTCCTATTTCATCTGTGTTGCCAGAAATGGCAGTCTTTCCTTTTTAAGGCTGAATAATATTCCATTGTATGTATATACTACAATTTCTTTATCCATTCATTCATTGGTAGACATTCAGGTTGTTTTTGCATCTTGGCTACTGTGAATAATACTGTGGTGAACATAGGAATGTTGATATTTCTTTGAGACTGTGATTTCAAACTAGAATATCTATTAGCAAAAAAACCAAAAGACAAGTGTTTGCGAGGATATGGAGAAATTGCAAGTCTTGTACACTATTGATAGGGATGTAAAATGATGCAGCTTCTATGAGAAACAGTATGGGGATTTCTCAAAAACTTAAAAGTAGAATTACCATATGATTCAGCAGTCCTATGTCCCTTTCATCTGATAAAGGCACATTCATTTTGGTCCACGTGGTTCAAGTGAGGTTAATCTTGATCTAGGTGTGAGCATATGATGACATCTGGCCAAGCTCATGCTCTTTTGCTTCAGCTACAGGGAGACATTATTACTAATGAGAGAAATTCTAGGGTTTCTTAGAATCGTTGGAATAGAAAAGATCTCTTTCCATAGTTGATCTCATAGAGGAGAACAAAAGCTGTGGTTGTAGACCGCCATCTTGCCGGCACTGAGAGAGAACCCTCTTGAGAATGGAGTAAACAGAGATAAAAGCAGGACATATTTGAACCTGTGGTTCTTCCCAAGCCTGGTATTTTCCCATCTAGTTAAATATTCTGTCTAACATTCATTTTAATTTGAGAGTGGTATCTTACCATATTGATGTGCCATAATTTATAAGTCGTCTATTGTATAATATTTTATCTGAAATGAACAGCTATGTGTATAATTTTTGGTACTTCTATAAGATATAGATGTAGCATTGCTAATTCAAAGCATGCAAACAATTTTTAAGACTTTTCATATGGTAGGCAATACTTTATTATATTGGTTGAAACATTCTGGTTTGGATTTTAATTTTTCCCCAGTTTAAAATATTCACAAACTTTTCTGAAAAAGTTTGAATATTGATTGAGTGAATTATTTTTCTTAGAAATATAAGAAACAGAAATCATTTCTAATATGGTGCTAAAACTAAGTCAAGAAAGCTGATATGTTGCACAGAAGCTTGTAAGCTAGGTGAGATCTTTAAGCAGCTTTGTCTGATGTAAAACGCTTTTGTGATTTTAGATAGCACTTGGAGCAGTGGACAACCTATACGCGAGTGGTTCAGTATGACTTTTATGCCCTAGAGATGGGGAGAGTGAAGGAGAGCTGGCTAGCCAAGTCTGGATCCTCCCTTTGAGTTGCTGTACCCCAAAGAGTGAAGAGGGAGTAGCAGTACAGCTCAAGGTGCATGTAATCACCACTGCCCCCAACCCACCTTCAGCACACACAGTCGTGATATGATGGGAGTTAGGCTTCTTTGCTGTCCTCTTGAATTCCACTAACATATTAGTGTGTCGACCAAGCTCTCAGGCAGGCCCTCCTACGATTCTCTCCTTTCTACCACTCAGCCTCTCTCCTCTCCAGAGCTCACAGTTCCTGCCTCTCTGAAATATGCTCTCCTTTTACCTCCTCCCACCCTGAAGTACTTCCTTGCTAAATCAAAAAAACCCACTTTTTTCTTTTGTAGTTGAAGACATAATGCTAATTACATTTATATAAGTACAGACAATGTGTTCCTTGATTGATGAAAAAAAACAGACCTCAGTAAATCCTGGTAAAATTCCTGAACTTTAAGGATTAAGAGACATTATACAAACTTGTAAACTGAAAGAACATGTTTACAAAATAAAAGCAATCATAGAGATTGCAATTCTCATCTGCAACATTGAAATTTGGAAGGCAGTTATAAATTATGGAGAGAAAAGTGCTGTACCACAAGAGTCCAATACCCAGCTCAGGTATAATTCACCTGTTAGGTTAATGGTGGATAGATAAAGTATTGTGGATTTCAGTGATTCGGAGAGTATATCATCTGTGCACTACATGAGAGATAATTGCTTAAGAATGCACTCCCCTAATAAAGAAATAATAATGCATCAGATTAGACCCTGAAGATACAAGAAGAAAGGTGAGAATACACATTGATGGGTAATCAGACTTTATTGATCTATCTTTATTTATAACTAATAGGATGAAGGAATGTGTATTGTTTAAATGCTAAATATTGACTATTGAACAAGAAAATACATGAAAAGAAAGCTATTAATAATCTAGAGCTAAATTTACTATATTGCGTAAGCAAAATGTGGGAGTCGTATAGTGAGTTCAGAGATTTGGGGGATGATCAAGGAAAGATATATGACCATAAAATGGCAGTAGCTCAGAGCAAACTTTATTTGGATGGCAATTTGACAGGTTTACAAGCAAGGGAATGTCCCTCACAGCATGAGACTTTCCAAAGACAGTGATTCAGGGCACCACTGAGAAAAGGAAGAAGACAACAGAACTCCAGGGGGGGAGGAGAATTATATATCCAGGTGATGTCACTCAGGAGGATGGCAAGAGAACTCCAAAGTGAGGCAGCAGCTTTGAAGTCTTTTCTAGTCCCTGAGGTCTGTCTTATTTGTGACTAGTAGATGTCGGATGCAGTTTCACAGGTATGCACCATAGCATGCTGTAAATGATTAAAAGTCTGCGCATTTGGGTTACAATTAAAGCAATTTGATGTGTAAAAATTTGAGTTCTGGCATCGGCAGACTTTTGAGCTAACAGTACCAACCTGCTGTGCAGAAGTAAACAACATAGGGTCAATATACCAGGGTCATCTGTGGCTCATTTACATAACAAGTTAGTAGTGGGGAGCACATACTTTAAATATCTAATCTTGGAGAAAGAAAGAATGAACAGTTAGAGTATTATAAGTTTTATATGGGAATTAGATATAGGAAACACAAGGAAATATATTATCCTAATGGATTACAAGCATCATGCTTTTTTAAACAGAAATATTTCACTGTAAGTGGTAGTAAAGGGAAAATAGACTAAATAAATTAATGGCAAAGTAGAGTGGAATTTTCAGGACAAAAAGAGCAAGCAAGTGAGCAAGAGGAAAAGAATGATTAGTAGTTTGAACAGATCAGCAAAATCCTGGAACAGGAAGAAAAACCTAAAAGGAAAGATAAAGTAAAAAGATCAAATAAGCTATTGTATCAGTTGTTACAATAAATGTAAACAGGCTGATTTCAGTATGCTATGAAAAGGTGGACTGTCAAAATCTACTATATATGCTATTATGAGAAACAAAGAATAGTAATATTATTATCAGATAAAATGGTCAAAAGCATTTACTGATATATAGACATTATGTAAATAATGAAATACCTACCTTTCAAAGAATATATAGTTGTCACAAATCTGAATGCACCAAATGCATAGCTATTAAATACTCATAGAAAGAACTGATAAAACTCAAAGGAGAATTTGATAAAAATTATAGTGGGAGATATTAATATGCTTATTTTGGAGTCAGATCTAGCAGACAAGAAGTAATAGAAGATATAGAGTATTTGAATTATATAAGTAAACATCATTTAAAATCTATACATAGAAATTTATACTTTCAAACAGAAATGTTATATATCTATGAAATATTCATAATTAAACATAGACTTGGCAATGAGGAAAACTAGAAAAAACTAGAAAACTATTAAAAGGTAAAAATTATACAAGTTCTATGTTATATTTTACATTGGATTAAAATAAAATTAATAAATAAGGAGGCTTCCCAACTTCATCAACTATTGGAAATGAAGAACTACACTTCTATCTTGAGAAAGAAGAGCAAAGTTGGAGGTATTACACTACTTGATATCAAATTATACTACTAGGCTATAGTAATCAAAACAGCATGGTACTGACACAAAAATAGACACATAGATCAATGGAACAGAATAGAGAACCCAGAAAGAAATCCATGTCTATATGGTCTTTTAGTCTATAATAAAGGATGCAAAAATATACGGTGGGATAGAGACAGTCTATTTAATAACTGATGTGGAGAAAACTGGACAGATACATGCAAAAAATGAAAATGGACAACCTTCTTACACCATATACAAGAATAAACTCAAAATGGATTAAAGACTTAAATATAAGACCTGAAACCATAAAATTCTTAAAAGAAAAAATAAGCAGTAAACTCTCTGACATTGCTCTTAGTAATATTTTTTTCTCATTTATCTTTTTGGCAATGGAAACAAAGGAAAAAATAAACAAATGGGACTACATCAAACTAAAAAGTTTTTGCACAGTAAAGGGAGCCATCAACAGAATGGAAAGACAACCTACTGAATGGGAGAAGATATTTGCTTATGAAGCATCTAATAAGGGGTTAATATCCAAAATTTATAAAAAAATAATGCAACTCAACACCAAAAAAGAAAAAAAAAATTCCATTTAAAAAAATGGGCAGAGGATCTGAATATGCGTTTTTCCAAAGAAGATATACAAATGGCCAATATACATATGAAAAGATGATCAACCATCAGTAATCATTAGAGAATGCAAATTAAAACCAGAGTGAGATGACACCTCACACCGTCAGAACAGTTATCATCAATAAATCAGAAAACAAATGGTGAAGATGTGAGAAAAGGAAACTCTCATACACTGTTGACGGGATTGCAAATTGGTATAGCTATTATGGAAAACAAGTTGGAGGTTCCTCAAAAGATTAAAACTAGAACTACCTTATGACTCAGCAATTTCACTTCTGAGTATTTATCCTAAGAAAACTAAAACACTAACTCGAAAAGATAGACACATCTTTATGTTCATTACAGCACTATTTTACAATAGTTAAGTTATGGAAGCAATCTAGGTGCCCATCAGTAGATGATTAGATGAAGATGGCGTGGTACATATATGCAATGGAATATTACTCAGACACAAAAAGGTGAAATCTTACCATTTGCAGCGATGTGGTGGACCCAGAGGTGTATTATGCTAAGTGAAATAAGTCAAACAGAAAAAGACATATACCATATGATTTCAATTATATGTGGTATCTTAAGAACAAAATAAATGAACAAACAAATCAAAGCAGACTCATAGATGCAGAGAACAAACTGGTGATTTCCAGATGGGAGGGAATGTGGGTGAAAAAGTGAAGGGATTAAGAAGTACAAATTGGTGGTTTCAAAATAGTTAAAAAAAGAAAAAAAAAACTACTAAATTAATTATAGATCAAAACAAATTAAAACCAAAATTATAAGTTATAAATTGTTTTAAAAACGTGAAAGAGAATACTTTATAAAACCAAATAGCTTCAGCAAAAGCTCTACTTAAGGGATAACTTCAGCCAGTGGTTTGAAAAAGCAACTTTATGCAATTTTTCAAGCAACAACAAAAAATACAGTAGATAAAGGGAAATTCTAATCTTAAGTTCTGTGATAAACGTGAAATAGGAAAGATAAAATAAAACTATTTTTCTTTTGAGTAGTCAAGAAAATCAATAAAACCCTTTTAAAGTAAAGAATAAGAGAACAACATTATACATGCTTAGGGATCAGAAAGGTCACAAATCTATACAGATTGAAGGGATTAGCAATCTCCTTGGCTTATTACTACTGGTCACATAGCAGTGAGAGAAATATGGTTTGGGTTGGGGTTAGAAAAGTTGATGGGTAGAGTAAAAAAGAAATAAAAAAGACAGACTACACATATAATTTAAAACCTACAAACACTAAACAATAAAGTCCTTGAATCAAATCAGTACCTTATTCTAACATAACCTGGGGAGAGCAAGTATGAGAAAGACTTCTAAAGTATTTAAAACTTCATCAAAACCATACATTTAGTCACATTGTTTAGAGAGAATAAATTGGCAACCGTTATTACAACCCATTGTGTATCCTTTATAATATATATGTTATATAAAGTTGTTATTGAAAATAGTAATACATTGATCAACCCACCAAAAAGTGCCTTCCATAGTGTGTGAACTTAATAAATATTAGTTTCCCTTCTTTTTAAACCTCAATTTTACTTTTTATGAAGCTATTTTCTTATCTGATTTTGAGCAAGTTTTTCCATTTCACTTATAGTGTATTTTTGAAGTGGTAATAGCCCCATTAACTGCTTAAGAGTCCTACTAATATCAAACTGGATGTATTTTGCTATAAAATAGTAACAGGTTTCCTAAGAAGCGATAACTGGCTTTTTAAGGTAATACCATGGTATTATAACTAATTTCCTTTTCCACCTCCTAGAATTTTAGGTTAGAAGAAAACTTGATTTGTCTTTTTGGGAAGGAATCCTTTCAAATTTTGTATTTTCAAGGTCACAAGTGTGGAGTGACATTTGTTACAATGAACACAAATCAACATCGTATATCGATTTAACATATAAGGTCAATAGCACATTTCTAAAATAGAGAAACTACGTATTAGTAGGAAACCTGACTTGAGCCTGATTCAGACATTTGCTGACCATGGGGTCTAGGACACGTTATTGAATTTCTCTGGATCTTTGTTTACACAGCAAAATTGTCCCGGTCTGTCTACCTAAATGTCTACCACCATAACTACCTAGAGGGTTAATGGTGAAGATCAAATGACACTTTTGTGTAAGAGACTTTGTAAGCAAGTACTGTACTCTCCTCTGCATCCACGAAGTGTAATAGTCATCACTTAACTATAGCCCTGTCTCCAGGCTTATCTTCTCCAGGGACCCCCATGTTCCTTTGGAGACCTGCCTTCTGTTTTATCCAGTTGGTCTGGGGGTCAACTCTTCTTGAAATTACTTTCTAAAATACTGTTTTTAAATAGTGTAATAGAGTAGTCTTCTTTTTTACTTTTTAGAAGGATTTTCCTTAATATTTTCTGTTAGATCTTAGATTTTACTTGTCATTCCTTAGATGACATCTAGGAAGGAATTTATTGGTAGTACAAAATTCGAATCTCTAGAGATAATGTTTGAATAATAATAAAGATGATTTTATTCTTGTCCTAGGCATGAGAGAAGTACTATATTAGGGAAACCTACAATTGGTTTGAATCTTGAAATGGGTACTTAAAATACAAAATAAAGTTAGTCTCTTTGGAATCATTTAAATTCTGTGAAATGTGATTTTATAAAATGACTAAGGACATCATTTTTATGTAGCAAGAGTTGCCATATAGCCTTCTGGAGGAGATGATGTAAAGGTGTAATAAAATATTATGTTCCTCCTAACAGTATTCTTCAACATCAATATGTTACATAATTCTAAGTAATTACTATCAGTAGATATTTACTGGTACTACAGAAATTCTGTTTCTGTTATAAAGGAAACTACTTGTACTTAGTACTCAAACATTATGTCTTTGAATGATTTCTTTAATCACAATTTACAGAATTTTAATCTAAATGTAATTTAATTTTTACATATATTTTTTCTATAATCTACAAGAGATCGTATAAATAGAGTAATTTTCTCTTGATGAAATAACTATTTATTTTGGTGGTTTTTATGTAGTCATATTACCTCATAGCTCCTACAATGCTGTTTCAGCATTCTGAACTTTGCCATAACATAATCTGATTATAACATAAATTATTTAAATGTTTTAGCCTATTAACTGCTTTATCTTAGTTGTGGATTTATTTTTTTCTATTATTTGAGTGTCATAGTTTATAATAATTATTAGTACTATTGCTTTATTAATAAGAAAAAAGAATGGCATTAACTACTGTTTTAATTAGTCTCAAATGCAGGCTAGGTAAGCTATTTAGAGTGTCATAATTCACTTTTTTCTTTTGCAGTTAAATTGTACATGTCATGTATCTCTGTCTGTATCTATCTATCATTTATATCTATGTATCATCTATCAATTTATCTCTATCAGTTGAAGTAAAATAAGATATATAATTCCAGTTTGAAAATAACACAGTATGGAGAAAACAGCATGGACTTTGAAATTAGACAAGACTAGATTTTAATTTTACTACTTTTTTGCTTTGCAGTAACTTTTAAGGGGCTAAATTTCTCTTGTCTCAGTTGCTTTATCAATAACTAACCCAGTGGCTAAGTCCACCTCTTTTGATTTCAGAGGGTAGCATTGTCTACTCAGAGGTTGTCAAACGCAATGTGCAAATTAGTCCCATTGGAATCTTGTTCAAATGTTGATTCTATTAGGTAGATATAGGGTAGGGACCAAGATTCTGCACTTTTAATAAAAAAGCAGATGGCTCACCTGGCACAGATTGAGTAGCAAGGTTATAATATACACTGGGATGCAAGATTTGATTGTGTGCTCAAGTGCTCTAACATTTAAAATAGGGATTGTGACATATCCTTTGAAGAGTTATGGTGGCAGTTAAAGGTAATAAACATGTAAAATGCCAACTTTGGCTTCTGCCACATGGTAGAAACTTGGGAAGCATCAACATTGTGGTCTGTGTATAAATGAATCTTTATGTTTGGCACTAGTGCAGGTCACAGGTAGAGTAGTATAAGAATCATTTGTTCAGACCCCCTTTTGATTACAGAGGTGGAAACTAAGACTTCTAGAAGGCAAATTTCCAGAGGATAGAAACCTAGACCTCACAATTCTGAACTTAACCCTCTTTCTATCGCATCATGGTGCCTTTCTTGTCATAAAAGCTGAATAAGTTTTAGATATAAAAGGTCCAGTAAGGAATGCTCTAAATTTAATTCTTCAAAGAGGTCTAGGACCTAGAAGCCATTTAACATACAAAAGGAAATTCCAGCAAAGTTACAAATGTCGCTGGGAACCTGGACTTCCTTGTGCTACAGCTGCTTACTGTTTTGAATCATTCTTTTTGGCACAAAGGGTGGAAAATGGTACATTAATGTAAAAATGACTTTGAAAGCTATAATATGTATTAAGGAAAATCTTGTGCAGTGAGCCAGACAAGCTAGAACTGTCTGGTGAGCCACACTGTAAAGGTTGGGATATATATTTTTATAACCTTATTTTTACCTTTGTGTGACCTTTTCCAATGACCACCTATATTCCAGGCACTGAATTTTCTCTTGCCTACTAGATTTTAACTCTCTAGGGGAGACACTGATCTTTTATACTCATTCATGCTGTAGGAATCAAGTAATGACTCCTTGTAGTTATACTTGTATTAAAAATGAAAATTACAACAAACACTTCTAAATTAGGAAATGTGTTCAGGTTCATTTTTTAGGGCCTTGGTTTCTTTCAAATAATATATAAACTCTACCTGTTTACCTCTTTGGAAGACTAGGTTCTATGAATATTTTATAATAACAGTAAAAGGCAGCCTGTGAAGGATTATTTTTCAGATACGATTTCATGGAATGCTTAGGTCTTAAATAGTGGATATAGGCTTGCTTGTTATTTGTAGGTGATTGGAGAACAGAATCATGGC
Source organism: Pteropus medius (assembly GCF_902729225.1). Lineage (NCBI taxonomy): Eukaryota > Metazoa > Chordata > Mammalia > Chiroptera > Pteropodidae > Pteropus > Pteropus medius. The sequence goes on from NW_024340848.1 coordinate 4,574,969, forward strand.
TGAGGTGCTCAATAAATAATGCTACCTTGTCTTTCTGTCCCCACTCTGCCCAGGTGTAGAAGCAATTTAGAGACAGAGATAAAGCCAGGTTACACACACACACACACACACACACACACACACACACACACACACACACTCTCTCTCACTCAATCACACACTCACTCAATCACAATACTCACACACTCACTCCACCCCCGCTTTAGAGACTGAGCACATTTAGAGACCCAGGTATAGTCTGCTCTGAGCAATATCAGATCTCCCCACAAGAGGGCCTGCTTCTATAAATTACATAATGGAAGAGCATGCTTTCTGTGGGCAGGCTGGCTTTCAAGAAGGGGTAGAGGGAAATAAAAAAACCTTAGCTACTTATGACCAGTACTTGCTCTGAAATTTTCCAATAAGAAAATTCACATCTCTCCACTGGGAGAAAATTGAGAGGAGGAAAAAAAAAAGGACTTAGGAAGTTACTTTAATGAATGTCCCTTAGCAAGGAATGAGAGATACAAGATCTTTCCCAAGATTTCCCAGCTTTGTTCTCTCAATCCACTGGCTTAACCTTAGGTCCAATATCCATTTTCAAACTTTTATTTTTGTGTATGTGTGTCCATCTACCTGATTCCTCCTTATATCTCAATTGATTCTAAACCTAGGCAGGGAACAGGAGATCTACTTATTGGAATAGCTGAAATCCATTATCTTGTGAGGGCTAGAAGGTTTGAGAAAGATACAGAGAGTGGAATTTAGGGATAAAAAATTACTATTATGTATAAGATAGGTGACTTAGGCTTTAGGTATTAGCAAGTACCACTTTTCTTTTTAGCTTATATTATGCATTTAAAAAAATATGTGTAGTTGGTTTTTAACTGGTAGAGCCTGGTCAGGTAACTTCATGCCTTAGGCTTGTTAAGCATGGACTACTGTATGTAGACCTTGATGCTATACTTTATGGTGTTTGTCCAGATACATGTGACTATTTTCATAGCTTTAGGTAAGCAGATTATGTCTTTAAAAAAAACTCTAGCCATAAACGATGCCAGAGTATATGGGTTGCTGGTATGAGCTGAAGTATACAGGCACAGTTAGACGGTTAGAGTCTGGTATTGCAATTAGGAAGAACACAGACATTAAAACACCAAAAATAAGGGTTTTAGTCTTCAAAATAAAGAGTGCTTTAGTAAAAAAATCTGAAGATAGTCAAAAACTACATGGTATGTCATAAAGCACCATGAAGTGCTAGGTGTACGCTGTTTGTAGGTAGGCAGTGCTAAAAATGTGTCCAGCTCCTTTTAATGAAATTAGGACAAAATGAATGAACTGGTTATTAACAGCTCCTGTCCCTATTTCTAGGTATAAAGAATTGTTCAGTGATTCAATAAGGAATCAGAGCTTGGAAAATACACTCCAGTTTTATTTTCAGAACAGTAAAAGAGTAAAGTGAAAGGGAAGAAAACAGGTTGAGTAAGCTGGAGAAAGAGCTTTCATTAAGGAGAACTGTCGACAGCTTAGAGAATCAACTGGAGAGAGATGAAAGGGAATTGCAATAGCAGAAAAAGGCAAAGGAGGTGGAATAATATCTTAAATGCCCATACATTGATATTAGAAAATGAGAATCTGTTAGATCTTACTAGATCAGAAACACTAATCAGAAATACATCATAAAGTGAAAAGAGTGGTAAAATTCCAAAGAGGCAACTAGAACAATTAATCTAAAGCTGAAGTTGAGAGAGAGCCTTTAAAAGCTGAAGTTTGAAAGAGAATAGTTTGGTGGCTGCCAGTGGATGTGGGGAGAGAGAAATGGGGAGATGGGGTTCAAAAGGTGCAAAGTTTTGGTTATGCAAGATAAATAAGGCCTGGAGATCTCATGCGCAGCCGTGCAGCTATAGTTAACAATACTGTGTTGCATACTTGAAATTTTCTAAGAGAGTAGAGTTTAAGTGTTCTTACTACACAGAAAAAAAGAAAATGTTAACTATATTGTTGATGTATATCATGGTACTATTTCACATATGTATATGTTTATCAAAACATTAAGTTACAAACTTTAAATATCTACAGTTTGTATTTGTCAATTATATCTCAATAAAACTGGAAGGAAAAAGAGCTACATTTGTCCTTTGAATCACAATATAGACTGTTTATCAAAAAGCTGTGTATAGTTCTTCTCTCCTACTCTAGACTTTGTAACAGTAGATCTCTCTTCTTAAGAACTTTTGACTTTAGAATTGGAGTTTTAAAGACTTAACCACTAAAGAATATAAGAACACAAGTGGAAAATTAAAAAATGTACAATGTGGAAAAAAAGATGAAACTTGAAAGATAATATTGGGAACCCTGAGATTATATTGGTTATATCAAGTAAGTACAAAAAAATCTGAACATGTTTGAGAGAGAAAGACAATATTCATATAAAATGATCAGAGAATTGTTAGATGATTGATATGCAAAGTGACACATTTACTGTAAGTCCCCTTATAGGAATTGCCTATATTTATGGAACACACCCAAGAGATTTGTGGAATTAGAATTCTAAGAGCAGTAAGAACAAGAAAGATAGGCTTATTAGAGGGGATCCAGGAAAAATAATGCTAATTTGAGTCCAAGTTTTGTTGGAACAATACTTGTGGTGATCTCAATACTGCATTTCTTGACTTAATCTCATTAAGGGAGATGAAAATAAAAGTTATGTTGGAAAATAAGATACCTAGTCTAGAAAACAAAGGAAAATATAGTGAAAAGAAGACTCTGGAACATAGCACACAATGCTGCCCTACTTGGTTAGAATAGGAAAGTGGGCAGCCTCAAAGTGGAGTAAATCACTTAAAATTTAGCTGGGCTTTCTTGAAAGGAGTGGAAAACAGCAGAGAGAAAATAAATAAATATTACAGGGAAATACGTAGGAAAAAAATCTACTTAACTGTCAAAACAATGCAAAGGACCTTCTGAGGATCATGGGAGAAGGCTTCATCCTCACTTAGCCCGAGGGTAGTAGAGTTTAGGAAGACCATCTGCATCTTCTGCCCTGGGATCTGAAGAGACGATTTGCCAATTGTTGCATGAGTGCGTATAGGTCCAAGAGGCAGTTTTCTTAAGTTTCAGCAGTTTCCTGGGAAAAGGAATCAATGGCCACCAGGACCTGGAGTGGATCTTGTACTCAACTAAACCTGAAGGTGCTAGAAATATGGAGCTCAAACGAGAATGGAGATGGAGTTTTGATTATGTAGCAAGGAAAAGAAAGGTGCTATAAATAAGACCTGGTAACTGGGTTTGCCACCACCGTGTATTTCTGAATTTTGTAGGAAAACAAGATTGCCATTTTCTGAGAGGAGATGGTAGACATAGATTAATTTCCCCCTCTAGTTATGGTAAATGCAAAGGGCTGACTTTAACCTCTTGGTGCAAAATCATTCTTGATTTGGTTTTAATTTTGAGTGTGTGTCTCTATATATTCTTTTGTTAACAAGAACATATGTAGGCTGTAGTAAAGGATAAATAGCATTTATCTGAGCAAACTAAATTGTGCTCTAGGGAGAACAAAGAAAGATAGGACTTACAAAGGCTTGGGTTGCATGTGCTATTCTTAATTCAATTTATTTATATATAATACAGAGAGAGAGAGAGAGAGAGAGAGATAGAGAGAGAGAAGGGAAGGATTCTGGCTAAGTTAGTATAGTAGTATAGTAATTGGTTAAGCTCAATACAAAAATGAAGGATGCAGGTTGGGAAAACAGGTTGGCTCCTTTCAAAAAAAAAATGTAGTTAATCTGGTTGAAATGGTGAGAAGGGGATAAAGTTCAGGTACAGCTCAAAGGTTCAAAAGTTCATGGAAAAAACGTGTTGGGTGAGTCATGTGTGAGACAGACTTCTTCATGGCCTGCCATCTTCGTTTTAGTTCCCTTGACATAAATGACTTCACCTTGGCAATCTCCATTCATACTTTGGACATTTGCTATAGGTGGATAGCTTCTTGATGAAGCTGAGACTCTACTCCTCCTCCCTCTCAGATATCACTGGGTGTTGCTCTGGACTTTGGCAAAAGCACTGATTTCTAGGAATGTCATTTTTCTTCAAACAGCTGCTCTAATGACTGAGGTGTGCCTTAATTTCTAAATTTTGTGAATGGAGCCACTGTCCTGATAGTCTCGTGTGGTCTGTTAATTCTTCAGACACAAGAGTGATTTTAGTGTTGAACTGTTTTAAAATTGGCGATGCTCTTGTGAGAGGCAGCTGAGCTTGGTGCTTCTGCAGGAAATCCATTTTAATCCAGGTATCAAATGTTCCTCTGGTTGAAACTCAGAAAAAAAAGAAATTGGAGAACTTTAATTTATATTTGGACTTTCAATTTATCTTAAGTTTGAGATTGCAACATCAATTCAAAAGAGCAAGAGAATTTGACTTAGAACTTAAAATTTTGAGGATAATTTCTTTTTTCTGAAAATTTGATAATTTTGGCTATATTCCAATTTAGAATGACTTTATGTTGTTAATTTTGTTACAAAACCTTTGAAATGTATTGGACAATATGGCTAGACATTATTAGGGATTAAAATTAGAAGAGGGGGTGAATTTTCAGAATAGTACTGCATGGCATATTAATAAATTTGTGTTTGTGTGCGTGTGTGTGTGAGGGAGAAATTTCATATATTTTAAGAGGCAAAATTTACATTGCCCACAAATATAAAAAGAAAACCAAACAAACAAGAACGGAAAAAAACAAACAAGCAAAACTACAATTATTGGCTTAGGGGCAAAATCCCTATAATTTGGAAGTAACAATTTCAGTCTCTCTTTATTCTCTGCCTTACTCTTGCCCCTAATGAGAGGGAAGTGATTTATCTGATCACTGGTTTTGGAGATACTTAGCTAGGACCTTCTTCTTTCCTTGTCTTTCGGATCTGAGAGCATGCAGAGAGCACACATTCTGTTTTGTACCTTCATGCGTGAAGATTTACTGAGGCAGCTTCCCATGGAGAGGCCTCTCTGTAGCTGTTCCCGTGTAGGTCGGATACACCCACAGTGAATTAGGTGGGTGTAGTTAGTAAGTCCATTCGGCTGAACAACTAAGCCATATACATCATTGTTGCTTTTATCAGTAATAAAACAGGCATTTGTTTTCCATCTGCCTGACACCTATCACTGTCTCTTTTATAAGACTTTAAAAATATTTGTTTATTTATTTATTTATTTAATTTATTTTTAAATTAAGTTATTTTTTTCAATTATAGTTGACATCCAGTATTATATATATAGTTTCAGGTGTACAACACAGTGATTAGACATTTATATAGCTTACGAAGTAATCACCTTGGTATGTCTAGTACCCACCTGGCACCATACATAGTTATTACAACATTATTGGCTATATTCCCTATGTTGTACTTCACATTCCTGTAACTATTTTTATAACTTGCATAGGGAATGAAGACATCATTTATTAGGTTCCTCATACCTCACCTTTGAGAATCACAAGTTCTAATGGTATAAATTATTTTGTTAATATTTTTAAAGTAAAATCCTTTTTATTTTTCAATTATAATCTATTTCTAAAATCTCTAAGGTTGAGTAGGCATATTATACTGTAGAAAGTACACACTAATTTTGAGTTTTAAATGAAAAAGACACAGAAACATAAAATCAGAATTTTGAATGGAACTAATTTTTGAGTTGTCTATCCCAACCCACTCATTTAATTTTTTTAATGGTTGGAGACACTAAGACTGAGAGAGGATTAGAAACTAGTATAGGTCACACAGCTTATTTGAGGCAGAACAATTTCCTCTTTTCTTCCATAACCTTGACATAGGCTGTTTATACTTGCAGTTGAGTTAGAACAAAAATAAACTATTAACAAAGTCTATTATAAATCTAGGAAATGCTGTTTGAAACAAATCACCTAATGTAGCTCACTCTTCCAATCAAGTACATTCTGTTTATGGAAACTTCTTTGCATTTTTGAGAGCAATGATTTTTTTCTCTACCTTTTTTATTTCACTTGATATATACTGATGTTTTCTGTGTTTCTACTGGAGCTTGAAATTAACAGTTTTCTGTTCCAGTGTTACCAATTCCGTGAGCATCATGATGGTTATAGTGCTTAACTAATGTTGGAGAGCAACATAGGGGTGATCACATTGTTAAGAAGAGTGTGCTGTTTAATAAATGCACATGACTACTAGGCTAGAAACAGAGAATGATTTGGTCTTGCCACTTTCTCGTCCTAGAGTCCCCAGCATTTCTCTCAACACCTTCAAGAATGTACACTTGTTAACTACTGTTTCCCCCTCATATCACCATGTGTCTTTATGCAGCAAGCATAATTTACTTTTTATCCCTTTGTATGCATATGATGCTGTTCTCTGAAGTTAGAATTTTAAAGTAGAATGAAAGATGACCGTATCGAGACGCAGGAAAGTGGCTTGCTTGGGGTTGCAAACCTACTAACAGGAGAACCCAGACTAGATCCCCAAACTCTTGCTTTCTATTTTAATAACCGGTTTAACATTTTATGGATGTATTTTCCAGAAAGGAAACCTTTTCTCTTTTGAATAAAGCCTAATATAAACCCATATAGAAATTTCCAGTCATAGAGATGTGTAAAAATGAAAATACAAAGTGTGTATAGTTCTGCAATTCAGAGGTAATGTGCATTGACCTTAGGTATATCTTTCTCTAGATACCTCCCTTCGCCTATTTACACCTATCTTCCTAGAGTTTTGTTCAAGTTAATGTAAATAACCATGCACCACTGTTTTAAATATCAACATGACAGTCTATTTTACAAATGTACCTTATTATATTTAAACATCTACCTATTGCTGGACATGTTTTCACCACCAATATTTTCATTTATGTTGTCTGTTTTTTTTTTTTTCTGGCAATTAAAATACTACTGAATATTTGCTTTACTATATGTATTATTTAAGCATATATTTTAATTATCTGAGATGTATTATAGTGAAGGCTGTAGGGTAGGGTTTCAGCTTTATATTTTCCAAGATGATAATTAGTTTCCCACTTCTACTTACTGAATTGCCTATCTTTTTGTCCCCCACTGATACATTATCGCTAGATATTCAGGGATTTACCTTGCAGATAGACTTTAGAATTATTATGTCAATTTCATATTATCCACCCTCTTGGGATTGCGTACAATTTATAGATTTCATTTTTGGGAGGAAACTGACATATTTACACTGTAGAGTCTTCCTATTCAAGAAGATGATATCTCTACATTTATTTATGTGAGTCTTCTTTATCTCCCTCAGTAGTTTTATAGTTTTCTTCATTATAGTTTCTGCACACTCTTATTGCTTATTTACTTTTTGGTTGTTATTGTTAGTTCTATACAATTTATCTATATTTATGTTTTACAGTATTAGAGGTTTGGTTTAGGATTTTCAAACTATGCAGTAACATACCTAGAAATAATCATTTCTCAGCCTTTCTAATATTTATACTTTTGTTCTCTTTTTAATTGAATTGTATTGCACTTAAATTGCAATATAAACGATAGTACTGTTCATAAGCATATTTACTTTCTTTCTGATTTTAATGGAAATGGTACATTTAGCATATATTTAATTGTGTCAAATCTGTTTAATTAAGTATATGATTAAGTATATGACTTGTAACCCCTATAATATGGAAGTTCTGTTTTCATTAAAACATTAATATGTATTATGTATATGTATATTATTATGTATATACTTATGTGTGTATATATACTATGAACACACTATACACTATACACATTAAATGTATATACATATGTATATGAATATGTACATGCATGTATACACATGTATATATATGTTCATATCTATGTATATACGTATACGTATACATATCTTTTTAAAATAAATTCAGATTGCCATGAAATAATTCTTTTTGTTCTATGATTACAGTAAACATGTAGTGGCATTTTATAAACAGATGTGTGGGTTGTGATAAGATGATCTCCCCTACTGTACCAGTATATCTCCCAATGGCATGTTTTGCTGCTAAAATTCTACTGAAAGATTTCTTCTTTAATTAATGAATGTGCCTTTTACCAATGACTTATTTATTAATTTAAATTAATGGAGTGAATTAGTCAAGTAGTTTTGACACCTTAGTATAAATTAGAAAATCATACCTTAAGTATGTTATGGAAAATATGAGGTCTATATGGGTAGGTTAAAGGGACGGTTACAAAATAGGATATTTTCTTACTTATTTCTGGGAACTTGGGAATGAAGGAAAATCGAGGTTGGGAAAAGTTTGCTAAAATAGAATTTGGGTGTAAGAAAGTTGTCCTTTTGATAAAGTGTCTTATATTTTTATCTAAGTTCGTGTTCAAATACATCTTCTCCTGAAAAAATGAGGATAAATCCATGTTTGAGTCTAAAAACTTATGTATTCAGTGTGAATACATAAAAATATTAGAAGCTTTGTGGAAGAAGAAATACTCAAGGAACAGTGAAGCCTTCCTTTTGTTATGCCTAGTGACTGTGGATAAGGGATATATAGTCATACAGGGTGGAAGTACCCAGAAACCAGATGAGTTAATGATTCTGGAGAGTAAGAATCGGTAGTAGAGTTCAAGAAAAGCTACAACAGTGTGACAAATAGCCAAGAACAGGGGATAATATTAGAACAAGACCAGGAAACACTGATGCAGATTAGAAGAATATCGAAACATCCTGAGCAAAGACTTCACTGCTAAGATGAAGAGAGAATGGAGGAGGTGAGAATAAGTATTTGCTAGAAAAGAGAACTCAGGAGACCTCTGATACTTTGGTGGGGAAACAATTTTTATCCAAAAAGTCTAGTTTAATTTTGGTCCCTAAATTGGATTTTGGATTCCAGAGACTAAGAAGGAGCGAGTGCATCTTAGATTGGGACAAGAGCTCTATTCATTCTTTAAGAACTTCTCTGTCAAGAGAGCTGATCACTCCTTTCTGATTTGGTGATATGTGATAGGGTGGAATCACCTCATGCCTTAGTAAACCATAGTCCTGTAATTAAATCAACAGACAGTGAGAGAAAGTAATATCTCATGACAAGAAGAGAACATAGGAACATACTAGCACCCAGAAGCAATCTCTCAGTTGCCTTTAGACATAGCAGTAAAAAGCAAAGCTGAGGTGGACAAGTACAGAGAGGGGACTCTCGCCTGGGGGTCCAGGCTGACAGTGGTGCAACTCTCAATTCCAGAGCTACTTCTTGTATCTAACATTAGATATAGAAGCCAGTTCTCTGTTCTCTTATTTTAAGTTTTTGTATTTTCCTTTTAATCTATTTCTAACACCTTTTTCTCTTTTTATTTGATTTGTAATAAACATTTCCAAATTTGTTAGTTATTGCTTAAATGTAGAACTCTAAATTGACGAAGTGAGTCTAAAATTCTTTTTTAGGCAGAGACTATTAGTTTTTAAAGTAATGTCCTAAACATGAAAAAAAAAATCTGTGTAATATACCTAAATGGCCTAGTTCCTTAGTTTTAATTTTTCTGAAAAATGATATAATAACTCTTGGAATTAGTGTACATGTAAGCTGAGATTCAGCAAAAAAAATGATAAATGACTTGAGGTGTTTTCTTTTTTTAAAAATTAAAAAAAGATGATGCTTAAAGGGGGAAAAAATCTTAGAAAATACTAAATTTGAGTCCATCACATCAAAAATGAATGCAAATATTTGTATGTACTTTTCATTAGCAAGTATATTAAAAAGACTGCAGCAAATGTTATTTTATTTTAGTAGGCAATATTTTAAGTTTAAGAAAACTTAGATCATCTTTTCTTCAGCATCTCTGTCTTGATTCCTTCCCATCATAGCTGTGTGGAATATTACAAAGTTTTTCAGAAGAAATAATTATTATAGTTAATATAGGTATAAATGTTTTGGATTGGCAAAATGCTTTCACAGTTTTGCCTCAAATATGTCAAAGTGTAAACTTTTGGGTATATAGTCCAGGACATTCTCGGTAGAGCCAAATATTTCAAAATATAAGCCCTGTGAAGATTAAACAAAATCTCTGGATATCCATAAACTGGAGTTCTTGGTTCACTTTCTGTTTTTTAAAAGAATTTGTATGATGCTATATGGAATTTCTTCTGGTTATAAGCTGCTTCCCTCAAGGTAAACAGATCTAGCTTTTTCATGTATGGCTCATAAGTGATGTTGGTAACCATGACACTTCCTTGTTGCTCTAAATGTCTTTCCTGGAGTCTAAATGCTGATTTTTGAGTAGTTGTCATCCTTGAACTCTAATTGTACTTATCCTTTCACTGATGCCCAAGAAGTCCAGCAGTAGATAAAATAGAGTCAGAGTGACAGGCACCATCCTGGGCAAAAGGGGGCTTTGGGCAGGTTCTCTAGCACCATAAATTCCTTCTCTTCATGACATTCCCATTTACTGAGGACACACATTATTCAGGCATTGTTCCAAGTTCATTTAATCCCTAATACAACTCTGAAAAATGGGCTTTATTATCCTTATTTTACAAATAAGGAAAATAAATATGAGTGAGATTAAATCCAAAGTAAAATTAAAGGAAAAGAATTAAATCTAGATTTGACAGATTCCAAGATTGTGCTTTATTCACTCTGCCAGGATATTCCTGTGTTGACGTATTTTGGTTCTTATATTTTTTACATTGTCTCATGTTAACAAATATAAACGATATCCATAAGAGTTAGCCTTTGCTCATTTAAGCATAGGTGGCTATTTTTTTTCCTAAGTATTGATGATATGGTTGGTATTAGATATATATTAAAAACCACATAGAGAGTATCTTATGAGAGTTTGCAATTAATAGAAAATTTTCTTTTGTTATAGAACATTAATATTCTTCATTCAGTACATGGTATTCTATATAATTTATTAACAGTTACGAGTTAGGGAAGTAAGAAGAAAAGATTTGGATTAGGAGCAACATGAGTACTTTTCTGAGGAGTCAGCCTGAAACATATAGGGAACATTTGAAGGATTGTGAATTGGAGTTTGACAGACTAGAGGCATCGATCCCATCAAGGGGCAGCGGGTAATTGAGAAACAAAGAGGGACTAATTAAGCCTGATACTAAAGACAGATTGCAGAGAGTGAATACTAAAGAGTAAAGTCATGGAAAAACAGGCATAGAAACAGTAGATAAATACAAAGGGATTAATCACATTTATGGATTGACTCACTGAGTTGGTGGTAATGCCATTCACAAATGTAGGCAATTTAACAAGAAGACCAAGTTATGTTTCGAAAATATCTAGGAAGAGATATTTGGTTGGAAATTTGATCTGGTGATTTCAAGAGTGGTATAAGTCAAATAATTTTGAGAGTCTTCAGTGTAGATGTTAGGCCTTTCTAAACATCAAGGAATGTGGCACTTTGTGAATATGTGTGTATACTTTTTTTCTTAGAAGAGTGCTTATATTTTTCTTTGAGTCTGAGACTGCAACCTCGGTAAGTTTAAGAAACACTGATAGAGTTGTTTATTGAAGCTACGGATTTGAAAGTCACTGGGGCAAAGAAGGAAGAAGGATATAAGTACAGGGAGGATATCATAGGCCTGAGTGTGAGAAATACAACACACACCTGGTTTAGGGAGCCAGTGGGAGAAAAGTGACATATAAAGAGGAGGGCAGGAGATATATGAGAAAAACTAGAGAGGAGTGATGCCACAAAAGCTCATGAAAAGCGAGTTGCAGGAATGCCAATGTGGTCAATATTGTCGGCCACTGAAGAAAAGTCTGTAGAGAAATACAGAAGACATCCATGGAACCTGGCGATATGGAGGTGGTTGGTGATACCAGAGAAAAGAGTAATGGAAGTGAAAACCAGACGGCAGTGGAATGAAATCAAATGAAAAGATGAAAGAAATTAGGTGAGAATATCATGTAAATGAAAAAGCTTTGCCTTTTTTTTTTTTTTTGGTGCCTGAAGCTTGACCATATTTTATTCTAAACATGTAGAAGCATTAGAAAGGGAACCATTGGTTGGAGATAAAAACTAGAAAGGTGAATGCTAGAGCATGTATCCTAGAGATATGGGAGGGGATCAGATATAAATACGCAAGCAGGTTCTTGAATCTGGGACCAAAAGAGCAATTCCCAGTTCTTCAGAGATAGGGAGGGAGTTGGAATCATGGTTATAGATGAAGATAAACTCTGGGTTGACACATACATAACTGGAGGTCTTGATATTGAAGACTGCATTGAGGTAAAAGACAGAATATACTTGTGGTGTGTAATTTTTCACATGATAACCTGAGCATGGAAATGTAGGAGAGCAATAATTGGATGGATCCAGGGATACGATTTTTTAAAGGCAGGTGTGGCAAAAGCAAGGGATAAGAGAGTTGTGCTTAATAGGCTGGATAGAAAAAGATAAAGACAAATTAGGTGAACAGAACCGGAAATTAGTAATCAGGAAGATAGTAATTCCAACATTAACTAACATTTCTGTTGCTAGTATAAGAATGTAAATTGTGGTCAAAGAATGGAATTTAAGTTTTAACCCCATGGCATAATTTAAGGCGTCAGCGTCCAGGCAGGGAGCCACTGGCATAAGTGCCTACTGCCCACTTGAAATGTAACTGTGAACTGAGATGTGCTGTTGTATAATATAACAGCAGACCTTTAAAGACTTTGTATGACAAAAAGATTCTAAAATATTTCATTTATAATACTTTATATTGATAACATACTGAAATTAGGATATTTTGGTTATATGAGGCTTTGTTAATTTTCTAGGACTGCCATAACAAACACAAACTGGGTGGCTAAAAGCAATAGAAATTTATTGTCTCAGTTCTGGAGGCTAGAAGTCCGAGATCAAGCTGTTGGCAGGGTTAGCTGCTTCAGAGAACTGAGGAGCAATCTATTCCTGCCTCTTCCCTAGCTTCTGGTGGTTTGCTGGCAATCTTTGGCATTCCTTGACTTCTAGAAGCCTCATCTGATCTCTGCTTTCATCTTCAAATGATGTTATACCTTTGTCCATGTCTGTGTCCAAATTTCCTCTTCCTATAAAGGTACCAATCATATTGGATTGGGGGCCCCATATAACCTCATCTCGACTTAACTAATTGTATGTATTTCCAGTGACTCTGTTTCTGAATAAGGTCACTTTCTAAGATGCTGAAGATTAGGAATTAAACATATGAATTTTGGGGAGACACAGTTTAAGATAAGACAAACTGTAAAATATGTTTGTAAAATTAATTTTATATATGTCTTTTTACTTTTTATTGTGCTTACTAGAATATTTAAAATTATACATGTGATCTACATTATATTCCTATTTTGCAGTGCTTCTTTATAATACTAACCCCAATTGAGCATTGGTAAATGATGGCACTGTTCTAAAGTCCCTTATGTATATTAAATTTTACTCATAAAACAACTGTATTCGATATGCATTATTGTTTGTCCCTTGTTACAGAGGAGTGAAGGAGTCTGCCTAAGTCCACACAGACAGCGAGGAACAGAATCAACATGTGAATGCAGGCAGATTGGTGCCAGAATCTGTCCTCAGACCTCTTCTAGAGTAGCGAGCCTCTATCAAGATATTAATATATTTTTTCAGTTTTGTGAATTTTAAAAACAACATTTCATCATATTATTTGGTACTGGATAATCTCTACTGATCTCTTTTCACTTCATTTTTTTTTTTTTGGTCTCTGCTTCAATTTTTCTTGATAGCTTTTTACCTCTAGCATCCTTTACTAATCAGTATCTTTTTTTGTTACTCAATAGGTATTTTATTATGTGCTTTATATAATTTTTACAGCAGAACTATATATTTTTGCTATATTAATTTGTCTTTTGTTTTAAAACCTCTAGCTATTATTAGGAGACAAATCTTCTGCATTTGTGCAATTCTCAAGAAAAATAACACACCATATACTTTTAAATAACATTTATATTTGTGGCTTCATAAAGACACTCTTTGAAAAGGTCGTGGCAAAAAGCAATGGAATGAGTTGTGACAAAAATTCAAAGTATACTATTTATTAAGGGAATAATAACATAAAACCTTTTCGCTCAAAATGAGAGACATTTAAAAACAAATTTGGTGGGCAATGGTGGATTTAAAATATTTAGTTTAACTAAATATTAGGTTTCATTCTCATAAAACTGTGCATTTATATGTTGAAAGATGGCCGAATGGAACGATCCAAGTAGTTTGCTTTTTTTTTTTTGGCTTGTTCACTTGTTACATGACCTTGCCCTTAGACAAAAGGAATCAAGACAAATTGAGTAGGAGGCTTAGAGGAACCTATTTCAACAGGTACTTCAGGGATGCAGGTTCATTCCTCTGACATTAGAACAATGTCTCATTTTCCTACCTTCTCTACAGCTTCATCTTTGACCTTAGCATTTTTTTTTTTTATCTTGACTTCAAAACCTGTACTTTATTTTACCCTTACTGTCCCAAATTTTGCCCTTTGAATTTGACCTCTGTGTTTCTCACTTGGGCATAGATTAGGTCTTGACTTTCATCATGCTTTTCCTGGTAAGTATTTTATACCCTAACTTTATGAGCTCGACCTTTAAATGTAGCTAAAATTCAAATTAACCCCACCAGTGCAGCCCAGTAGGAAGACCCAGGCACTGCCCCTCTTCCTGACTGTTGGACCTTCAATCCCTTTGTTAATGACTACTTATTGAGAATTTATGACAAAAAATGATTTTAGAAATTTGTGTAAGATAGTGTGAGGCTTTTATGATAAAAGGTTTCCATATCCTATGATTTTTTATATATTGCTGAAGCTTTTACATGAAAAATGAACTCTAGTCAGTCATCTAATTTATTTTTCTGTATCTATGAAATATCCATGTTTTCATGTGGGCCAGTACTTCTCAAATTTTAGCAAGTTTGCTAAAATTTGCAAAAATGTCACCTGAAGAGCTTGTTATAATACAGACTTCTAAGCCATCTGCCAGAGATTCTGACCCAGTAAGTCTGTGTGAGACTCACCAATTTGCTTTTCTAACAAGAGCCCTGTTAGCTGTGGCAATGCTGATGGTGTCATTCTGAAGACATCGCTTTGGATAGCAATACTTTAGACCGAACTTCTAGGTGATCATTTGGCCCACATTACTTTGTAACATGTCAATAGTAGGTAATAGGTCAACTTCATTCATCAAAGGAAAAATTTAAAAAATCAGAACATTGGCAATTTTTTTTGTCTCCAAATGTTATACGTACGTACAGTGAATGAAGAGTGGCTAAACCCAGAAGTAGCTCAGGGAAAAGGGTTTTCAAAGCTGTAGCCCAGAAACCCTATATTAGGAAAAAATATGACTCAAATTATTTGAAGCAAAGTACCTTAAAAATGACCTTTTAAAAATTATTCAACTAGTTATCTTCACCAAATATACACTTCAACATTGATTTAAAGCTGCTTTAAAAATTCCTGGTATGGAAAAGTAATCCTCCTTATGGTTGGATGAAAACATTTTTTTAAAACATTTAGGGAAATGTGCTTTTACATTTGCTGTTATGTTTCACATTGAGAGAAATTCTATATTTGAACTATTGATATAATTTCCACTTTCAGAAAATTATGTCATATGATGACAGAAAGATATAGTTACCTACATTTAAGTTATAGTTATCTAAAACCAATATTATTTTACATAATGAACACAAACTATTTTTAATGCCACAAGCAGATAAAGAACTAAAATTCTTGACCCAACATTTCATAAATGACTTTATATATTCATTTTCCTGAATCAGTAAAATATTTATTGAGTACATAATGTTAGCCTAGCAATCGGTTAGATAATCAGAGACATAAAAGAGGCAGAAGACATTGATTCTACCTTCAGTCCATGCTCATGATATAGCATATGCACACTCCCAGATCTACTCTACAAGGCAATATACTTCAGGTGTTTGAAAAAGATAGAAACGTGATTTGAAGCCATACTAAAAAGAGCTGTAGAGTTCATGAAAATATGTGTATGTATGCCTCAGTGAGAGTGGCTGGATATAAATGTGGAGAGGAATTAGGGGGCATTTGTCATTTAAACTAGTGATAACATCATATGTTCTGAAAATACTGTCTGTTTTAAACTTTTATAACTTGCCCATAAAATTATTATTGTCCATTAAAATTAAGAGGATGTAAAAACAAGGTAATGAAAGAAAATATTTAGGATAGAAGTAACATACTAAGGAACATAGGATAATTTTGTATGTGTGTGCATATCTCAAATTTACCTATACTATTCATTCATATGATGTTTGAGTGCCAACCCTGTTCTCATGCAGGGTATATATTTGGCAAACATATTAAGAATAAATATAAACCTCCATATATATCATCCATGAAAGATGCTACTTGCTTCATGGGGAAAGTATGTCCCCCTAGGTTGACTCTGTCTTTGACAACCGTATAACTTTCTGCATTTTGCCCTTTATTAAAATTAATGTTTCATGTCATTATTTAAAGCAAAAGCTTGTCTTCAAATGTATTATTTAATAGAAAGTTTTAGGTTTGCATTGTATATATAGTGGCTATGGGAATTGGCCTCACGGATCTCCAGTTACAAGGAACTTACCTGACCAAGATGCCAGGAGCAGACCTCTGACATCCATTAATGCATTCATGCTGAAGCCATACCTCGGCAAGCTGCCCCCTGTCAGCCATGAGTGAGTTTGGCTGGGAAACTAAGTCAGGCCTGTTTCTAGGAGACATGTGGGGGACTCCCGTTAATACTGACTTTGGCTCCTGGCTGCCCTGACAGTCTTACTGAATTTTCCTTAGGCTACATCAGACTGGGACACTGCCCCACAACTTTCTCTTCCCTCTTTCACTTCTGGTCAGACTCACATCATGGTCTGAGAGCTCTCCCACTGTTTCTTGACTCCCTCGCAACTTTCTCTCACTGGCAGTCCTCTAGTATGATCCTTGCATTTAATCCTATTTTGGCATCTGCTTCTTAGAGGTCCATGCCTAACTATTGATTAGAGCTCTGCGGAGAAATAGCACCTCATTTTATAGGATGGATATATGTATATTTAATGAGGATTGCTTCACATGATTATGGAGGCTGAAAAGTCCCATGATCTCCTCAGTCTGCAAGCTGGAGATCCAGGAAAGCCAGTGATGTAGTTCTAGTCCAAGGCCTGAAAACCAAGCGAGCCAATGATGTAAGTTCTAATCTGAGAGCAGGAGACTGATGTTTTAGCTCAAGCAATCAGGCGGAGAGAACAAATTCTCTTTTCTTTTGCCTTTTTGTTTTATTCCGGCCTTCAGCAGACAGGACAAGGCTGACTCATGTTGGGGAGGGCCATATTTTTTACTCAATACACTGATCCACATACCAATCTCTTTTACAAACCCTCTCACAGATACGCAGAAATAATGTTTAATCAGATATCTGGGCACTGCTTGATCTGGTCAAGTTGACCCGTAAAACTAACTATCACACTTACACAGTTTATCAGGGAATGTACAACTGTGTACCAAAGAGGCATACTCTCAAACAAATTCGAGACAACTAATGAGTGCCTGTAACTATTTGACTTCAGTGTCAATCATGAAATCTGAAATGTGCTTACCCACTGCTGGAAACTGTTCCTGAAAATTTGATTAACTCAATGGTGATCTCTTTCCTTTGAACTTCTTGATAAGATTATATACTAGTATGGAATAATACCTTAGTGTGCACAGTGTTATCTTGATTCCAGGATGCTTTCCTTTAGCCTTTCATTCATTTATCCAACATTTATTGCAAATTGATTTTATGTCAGGTATGACCCTACATACTGGAGCACATGTGCTATGTGTTGGGCATAAAGATTTATTACAAGAGGAGCACAACTTTTCTTCCCATAAAAAGCAAAATAATATTGTCTGCAATTGCATTAAGGTAGCTTTGTTTTTGTTTCTGTATTTTTGCTTTTGTTATTTGTAAAGGGGAAGCGAATTAAATACCATTAAAAAACTAAAGTAATATATGACTGTTCTGTTATATAAACAAATAAGAAAATCAACTCTATCTCTTGATATATATGATTATTTTTTTCTAAATTCAGGGAGTATTTCAGAAGGCCTCTTAAGGTTCAAGATACTTTTATTATTTTATTTTGTAAACATATGTTTATTATTAAAAAAGTACACAATATAGACAAGGTAACAAAAAACTAAGTAAAATTCTCTATAATTCTAGCATCTAGAAATAATCACTGTTAATTCTGTGCTGTGTATCCTTCTAGATATCTTACCACAGAACACACACACAAACACACACATGCTCAGATATATTTTCATCGTTCATTTTTCATAGAACTATTGAACAGCTATCTATTCCTCTGTTAGGTTCCCACTATTCTGGAACTTGAGTTTCAGTACAGTGTAGTATCTCTGGAATAGGGTGAAATCTCTCTGTCCTGTGCCATCATTTATCTTTGGACATACCACATCACACAGCTGAGACTGGTTCCATGTTTTTAAAATGGAGTAGTAACTGTAACTACCATACAGTCCTGGTGAATGCACAGCAAGCTCATATGTAGCACACAGTCCAGTTTATTGGCAGTGCCGAGCCATTGTTATTACTACAGTACTAGTTCCCCTTCCTGATACTACTTAGAGATCCCCAAGTACCATAAACTCGATCAACCCTAAATGCTGTTTGTTCTGGGCTATGCTGCTCAGTGCCCTGTGACTGTAATCAGGACTTACATTTGGAACCACAGTAAATTGTTTTCTCCACAGCATGTGTCATGCAGAGAAAATCTGTGCTGATGAGCAGCCGCAGAGACCTTTTTTTACCTGAGCTGTGGCATCTTGGAGCATGACTGCTGAACTTCATGTGCCACCACCCCTACCCCAGTGCCCTTGCAAGTGAATTTTAGTGTATTCCACATGGCTTATTCTTTCAGATTATTTCAAATGTATAATCTAAATTTCATGGAATTTTTCCATGTAGTAACATTTCACCAGAAATTTAATTTTATTGCTATTGATTACTATAGTCGGGTTTATAAAAAGCAGAGTTTTAAAAAAAAATATTTTGAAATAATTATAGACTCACAGGAAGTTGCAAAAATAGTACACAGAATCACTTCAGTCCTCCACCCAGCTTCCTCCAAAGGTGACACCCCACATACTGCAATGCAATAGCAAAACCAGAAAATCGACATTGGAACAATACTGTTAATTAGAATATAGACCACATTCAGTTTTCACTATTGTTCTTGTGTACGTGTGTGTGTCTTGCTTGGCGTGTGTGTGTGTGTGTGTGTGTGTGTGTGTGGTTTTATATAGCTTGATCACATGTTTAGATTTGTATAACCACCACAATCAACATACAGAACTGTTTCATCACCCCAGAGGAGGAAATCTGCTATCTCTTACAGTTGCACCCATGCTCCCACCTGAGTTCCTGTCCCCAGCCTCCAGTCTATTCTCCATCTTTACAGTTTTGTGCTTTTAAGAATGTTAAATGCAGTCATGCAGTATGTAACCTTTGGAAATGGACTTTTTTTTTTTTTTAACAAAAATCATACTCTTCAAAACACACTCTTTTCTCTTGACAATATACCATGAACATCTTTCCATTAAACTTGCTTTTCATCTGTTTGTATCTGTTCTTTTATGTGAAAAAAACAAAAACAAAAAAAATAACAGTGTAAGACAAGATGATAAAACTTTGAAAGAAAAATAAAATTGCCTGGAGACTATTAAATATAATGAAGTTACCTGGTTTTCAACCCTCACTTTATTAACACCAAGAAAACAATTTTAACCTGGCAGTGAAAGCCTTGTTGGTCCCAGTTGCCTCTGACTACTCCATATTAGACTCCAGGGAAAGCAAGTAGAAAAAGAGCTATGAGTGCTGGTGACATAAAATTCTCATAAGCTTTTTAACATAGGTTGAAAGCCATTTGGTACACATTGGAAAAAATTTTTCTCAATTTTAGTGAAATTATAAAACTTCATGATGAAATTAAAAAAAAAAAAGCTTTCATTTAAGTTGATGCTTTTTATCCAGCAGTTTTCAGGAAAGACTTTCTCTTGAAAGCCATTATTAATATTGAATATATTTCTAACATTGTTGAATATTCAGTAAGTCATTGAAATAAATTCAAGTAATTCAAATTTTAGGCTGAGCTCTCAGTAGTGATTTACATTGGCAAGAGTTTTATGAGAGTGGATTATTAGTTTACTGACTGCCTAAATATATAAAGGTTATAAAAGAATTTTATCCAACAGTTGTAAATTTCAACATACCACCAGGTAAATAAAAATACCCAAAAGAAATCATGTGGCTTTAAAACTTCTGCAGAAATGGTCTGAGTGATTCAGCTTTACAAATTATGGACACCCCTTTTTCTCATTAAATGGTATATACAATCTCACATTCTGAATGAAAACATATCTAATAGCTGTTTTGATAGTATTATATAATCCTGAGATTCACACTGGTTTATCAGTGTCCCTCTTCTGTATCTCTCGTATTTCCCTCAATACCCTGAGTTTAACTGTATGTGTACTTTGGGAACTTCACCTTATAAAACCATCGATATATTTTTAAACTATCAAATTAAAAAGCTTGTCAGTATACATATTATTATAATTCTGATAGTGCAAGCAAGTGTCTCAGAGAACGATGAAATTCAAGTGTTACACTGTTGTTGGAGATATGATTTTTTTTTTTAAATTTGCATGTTTAAGCACACAACACTTTCCGGAGACTCAATTATTTGGGCGTCATTTTAAAAAGAACTGATTTATTAAATAAATGTATTATATTAATTATGGAATTCTAAACATGTATTTTTATAGGGCACACTCTTCTGGTGACAGGTAGGAAGCTGTCTTCTCAGAAGATGAAGCTATAGAGAAGAAGGTTGTTTGTTGAACAGTGAATTAAAGTGATATAGATATTTCTTAGGACCCTGGTTCTCAAACTTTTGTTTGAGAACTTGGGAGCTAGAAGGATAACAGGTTCCTTGCCCTGCTACACCATGGATTCAGATTTAGGAGGTTTGGCTTCCAGTACCTGTTAATAAGCATTCAAGCTTATTCCTATGCCATTAAACAGAGAAACAGTGCTAAAAGTGATATGTCCATCAATCAGTTATAGTTTGCTGGTCAACCAAAAGGACATTTCTATTGTTCATATTAGTCAATGCATTCTTTTCCAGGATAGTGTTAAAAATTTTCCCCTTCCTCCTTCTCTCATTTTTTTCCCTAATAATTCTCATCAGTTTCCTAACTTAAAATACCATAAATAATTTACAATTAAATAAATCATATTTTCCATCAGATGTTACTTTTTAAAGAGCTTTAAAGGTATAATTGACATACAATAAACTGCACATATTTTAAATGTGCAATTTTATGTTTTGAAATATGTATAAACAAATGAAACCATCATCAATACCGAGATAGTGAACATATCCATTCAAAAAAATATTCAAACCCCAGACTATTCACGTGTTCCTTTCTCTGATCCATCCTCACTGCCTTCTCTTAACCATTGCTCTGCTTTGTATGTTAAGTGGATCTCTTTCTGATTTAAGAAGGCATTACCAGCTTTCTGGGGTTTTATAGGTACCCTAAGATTTTGAGTTAGATATTTCCCAGTAAAGATTTACTTTCTAAGCTGGATGTTGGATTTCTGGCCACACACAATGAAAATTACTATCACTTTTCTGTAAGGTAACATGATATGTGTCCATAAGTTTTAAAATCTCTATGTACTTTAACACATAAATTACCTTGAAGAACATAGGCATGTGCTCAAATATATTTGTATGAAGATGGTAATTGAACTGATCCTTCAAATTAAAAAAAAATTAGAAAATTTTCTTAAATAAGGGATTGATTAAGTAAATAATAGAACATCTGTACAGTGGAATAATATTCAGCTATTAAAATTATTTTGTGGAATAATTTATTATAGAAGGATATTTGTAATGTATCACTCATGAAACTCAATCACTGGGAAGAGTATATTTATATGATATGAATTGTTACTATATATAGATATCAGGAATAATATATTTTAGATGAACAGTGTCTCTGATTAAACTATGAGTATTTAAATATTTTCCTTCATTTATTTATATTTTCCTATTTTCCTACCATGAAGTAATGTTTTGTAAACAACATTATTGTAAATTATATTTCATGTAATGAACTTAACACAATGCCTGTTCACATTTTCAAAGTCATTTCTTTTCTTTTTATTCTTAAGTGTTTATTGTATGCTTTTTACTCCAATATTAAGGCTTAATCCAAGTTGCGTTTTCTCCTCACATACACCCACACAGAGAGAATCAACTGCTTCCTTTCTTTAGTCTCAAAGCAATGCTTGTAGGTTTATAATTGTATCTGTAACGTTGTATTGCAATGATTTCTTTATACATTTCTACTGTGGAACTGAAATCCAGTTGATGGCACCCAATATTTCTCACTGATTTTTGTTTGCTCAGGTTACTTAATATATATGCTTATTCAGAGACTGACAGAATCAAAGGCCTTATGCATGTGTCAGGAGCCAAAGAGAATGTGATCAACTAAGTGGCAATTTTTACATATAGATTTAGATTATTTCAGACTGTGCGATGTCGAAGGTTGTATAGATTCTCCTTTCATTTTAAAACACCATAAAATTAATTAACTTAAAAATTAAATGAGAACTTAAAACAAGATGGCTTATATTGTAACTGTTATTTATTTTCTAGGCCAATTCTTAGAAAACATATATAAGAACATTTTAAAATTTATGAGCAGTCTTGACCCTTTGATTTGGAGCAGTTTGAAAATTTACGGAATTATGTGTAAGTCATGATTAGTGAAACTGTATGTATATCATCATTAATACATATTTGAATGGGATTTTCAATTAAATATGTCCATTTTATAACAAAAATGAGTTGAACAATTATATAGTAAAGGACACATATCCCAGAAGACATTTAAAATATTGACAAATATAAAAAACAATATTTTATACTGGGTAGATTTACAATGTGTACTTTGCTAAGTAGAGTACAAAACGTATTTTTTTATCTTTATCACTAAGTAGAATACAAAATATTGATGAGGATACACTAATGATAAGTTCTGAAATAACAATAAACAAACATTCAGTATTTTTGACTTAAAAAAAATTTTTAAAATGCCTGTTAGCTATAGATAAATTTAATAAATAAATATAGAGAATTAATTGCCTGATTGAGATACCTGCTAGTTTGTCAGGAGAGAATATTGTCTGACATTCAACTCCCAGAGGAATCTCCTTTGAGGTGGAAGAAATTATGAAATCTGTTAACAGCCCAGTAGCATATTATTTACTAGTATTCTAAAAAAATAAAAATCATAACTGGGGCAATCTCTGTATACCTGAAAATTCTTTTAGAGATTGTTGTGTCTGTTGAGAAATACATTCCATTGAATCAGCCTCCATGCTTTAATCTCCTTCAAAATTCACCATCCTTCATTACCTCTTAGTATGTTGACTAACCAGTTAGAAAGGCAATGTGGTCTTTTATACTCTTTTTTCATAAATAACAAAAGTAGAGGCAATGTGGAGTAATTAGGACACTTACATTGACAGCTGAATTTAATGTCCTATTATCTTTTTAGCTGTATATGCTATCTACTGAAGTACTTGTAATTTCCTGGAATAGCCTTATTGTAATCATGCATGAGTATCACCTAAAGTTAAATGGCAAGCAACAATTCACCGAAAAGTACTATTAAAGGATGTAATCCATCATGGAAATGGAAACACTGATTATTGGAGGTGTAAGCTTTGCTAGTAAGGATTGGTATGTAATGTAGACCATAGCCTAATTCTCCTTAACTGTCATAAAATATGATAGAATAAGAGAGCTATATGTTAGATGGGAGTGAGATTTTCTTCAAAGACATTATTAGAAAGAGAGAGAAATGTGAAGTGTTGAAAAAAATATTTAAAACAACAAAAATATGCATAGCTGAGAAACTAGACATTATGAAGGCATGTCAGTTGTTTAATAAAGACTCAAATGAAATCTCAAAACCTGTGTTACAACATCCACAACTCTCCCATGCATGACTGATCCATGCCTGGCTAAAAGCAAAATGAAACTCTCCCTTTTGTTGTGATACTACTTTTTGGATAATCTCAAAAATCACATAGCCTTTGTCTTTCCTGCCATACCAATTCAGTTTGTCAATTTATTCTACAAATACTTATTATCTGTAATTTTCTAGGAGTGGAATATAATACCAAGTATAATACAAAAGCTAAATAGTGAGGGCTGGCAAATACAACTTAGCAATAAAGAACTCAGGATATTTTGTGGCGACCTGGGCACAAATGTAGGCTCCACAACTTATTGGCTCTGAGTTATGAGAAAGTTGCTTAGCCTCTGTACCTCACAGTTTCTTCACTAGAAAATGGGGAGAAAATCATTAGATGCCTCATAAGGTTGAAGTGAAGAATAAATGAAAGAATGTGTATATACACATTACATATACATATATATGTACACACATATATACAATGTGTATGTATATATATTTGTGTACATAAACACATGATATGTAAATACCATTATATCTATATACATATGTGTAAAATACCCTATATTTAATTATCCCTATACTCCACTGCAGATGCTGGGAAGCCACAGAATATTTTAAGCAAGGCCATGATAGTTTCACATTTCCAATTTTAAAAGATCACACTGGCAGGAGAAGAAAGGTAGATTAAAGGGGTGAGATTGGAAGTAGAGAGACAAGTTAGTTGACTGCTGCAATTGATATGACATAATAAAGACTTGTATTGGATGAAGGGTCATGTCTTCTAAATGGAGAGATGTGAGGAGAACAGGAATCCAGGATGACATTCAAAGTTTCCTGAAAAACTGTGTGGATGCTGGTATAATCAACCTGAAAGAAAGAGATTCAGCCAATGAATCTCAACTGGAGATGATTATTTTTCCCAGGAGACATTTGGTAAGGTGTAGAGATACTTTTGGTTGTCACAACTTGGTGTGGGTTGGCAAGACTATTGGCATCTAATAGGTAGAGGCCAATGATACTGTTCAATACCCTACAATGCATATGACAGACCTCATAACAAAGAATTATCCCACCAATATCATTGAGGTTGAGAACTCTACATTAGGGAAGTAGAAGCAAGATTTAGGCACTTAGAGAAATGAGATGTTAACTTAGGCTTGGACATTTTGAATTTCAAGTGCCTATGAAACATGGTGATCATGTGGTAGAGTGCTGAGATGAACTTGGAAAAAGTGGTCACAGCCACAAATCAAAGGCCACGATTATGTGTAAACAGTATTGAAAGGTTCAGTTATGCATATACGCAGAAAGTATGGTTTCTTTTGAACATAAATATCTATATAGGAGTACAAGTTGAACATTTTTATGAATAAAAAGAAATAACAATATAGGCTATGCCTACTTTGATGTTTTCAAATAAGTTATTTAGCTACTTTGTGAATTTGAGGAATGCACTATGTTTTCATATCCTAGAAAGTAATGCAGGCTACATATTATTTGTCTTAAAGAATTTTTTCTTTGAAAATATTTTTAACATTTAAATGATCAATATATATTTAAGTTGATGATGGGCTGGAGGAGAGAAAGCAGATTGAAAGAGAGAGGAAAAGATCGGATTTGAAAACAGAACTTTGTTCAGTTCCCACCTATCTTAAGGTTAAACCACATGATGCTTTCCTTCATCCTAAAGGGTAGACGTATGTGGATTAGGCAGTGCTGATAAAAGTCAGCTGGATTCAAATAGTAAATGAGACTGTAACATTGGTGTGATGATTTTATCTATAGCCTACTTCTCATTCTCAAATTTTGGTTTGTTTTATATTTTTAGGAAAATATTTTTGGTGAAAAGCTCATATCTCTTCAAAGATGTTTCCCAGATATAATTAATAAGACCAACTAATTCAGATAGATTCCAGAGTTAAAAATTTTGAGCCAGTTATCCACCCAAATTGACCTTTCTGGTGTAATACTATTCGAATCGTTATACTCAGCGTATGTTTAATTATACTATCTGACTATGTTTAATTATTGCATCTGAATAATGTTTAATGAGCACCCGTGTTTAATTACTGTTTCTGACTAATGTAATTACTCTTAAGTAATCTCTGTCATGAGCAAAGCAGCTGAAGCTCTGTGGGTCTGTCCTCTGCCTCATTCTCAAGGCTCATCTTGCTTCATGGGTCCCCTTTGTGTAGTATGTGCCAGCCCCTGGCATTCTCTAGTTCCTTTAATGCTCAAAGCTGCTTCCTTGTTTGGGCCTTCACATTTGCTAATCTTTCTTCCTTCTGATCTTTAGGTCTTTTGATCTCAGCTCATGACTCTGTCTGAAGAATAATTGCTTCTCTGGTTTTCCGGAATACTTCCTTCATGGTTCCACTCCTTTTAATGTTGGTATATTATTATGCAGTTTTCCTTTATACTGGGTACTGCAGTTGTTTTTATTTGTAATCTTTGTTTATTTAATTTTATGCCACAAACTTTACATACAATCTAATATACAATTCATCATTGTATACTATGTAGCATTTGTTAAATAAATAAATAAGAATGAATGAATGACACAGTCAACCACAAAAATAAAATGATAGGTTTTTAATTAACAATACTTTATGCATATGGTTTACGAAGCTCTTATATTTGCATAGTGATTGAAAATACAAATACATATAAAAAAAAAAACAGGGAAAAAAGTAAGCGTTGAGGGTGCCAGGCCCCGGGTGCGCCAGGCCCCAGGTGCACACCGCGTGCATGTGGGAGGAGACACCCCGCCTTCAGAGATCCAGTTCTTAAGGGGAAACGGCAACATCCATAGGTCAGGGGTGGAGGGGGAAGAATCAAAGCGGGGGAAAAAGCGATGTCTAAGGTGTGATCCAATAGGGAGCTTGGAGAAGACTTTCGCGACAATTGCGAAGTGGATAACCAATTCCGTTGGTATTCTAAGTCAATATTTCTGACACTTTAAATGCCAATGAATAATAAATTAAGCTTGTGGGTTTAGTATGTTTGTTTTCAGAAGCTGGGAGTGGTGGAAGCCTCAGGACACTAATGTTAGGCAAATGATTTCTTATGGTCACATAGCAAAGTTCTGCTTAGATGTCACCAAGCCAAAAACCCAACTGTGCCTTTAAGTACTCAGGAGTATTTATTCATTTATACACTAATATGTATCATTTAAACAGTGTTAAATTACAATATTATGAAAATAGAACAAGTGTAAGAGTAGTCTTTTTCAAGGAATCTCAATAGAAATTTATACTTAAGTCCAACATAAATGTGGGTCTTGCATTTCTTAAAGAGTTAGGTAGGACTGTATGGAGGCAGCCTCTATTATGGCCTCTAGCGATTCCCACCTTTGGTATTCGCACCTTTGTATTATGCCTTTCACTTGAGTATGGGCTGGACTTATTTACTCTAAAAAAAAAATATGGCAGAAGGGATGGGATGTCACTTCTGAGATACAGTTAAAAAAGACTGTGGTTTTGATCTTGGGCATTCTCTCTTGTCTCTCATATCACTCACTCTGGAGGAAGCCAGCTGCCATATTAAGAGTGTGGAAATAGATGGAGATGATCCAATGAGAACAAACAAAGGTTATTTATTCATAGCTTGCTATAGCAAGGGAGTAAGTCACTGTTGCTTGAGTTAGGCAAAGACTCAAAGGCAGGCAGAGGTGTGGAAGAGCTTGATAGAGGAAAAAGACGGAAGGCTTCAGGTATGCCTTTATTGGAGGCTGTTGGCATGGGGGAATTGAAGACTAACTAGAAGTGGGGAATCCTATGACATTGATTAAGAGAGCATATTTGGCTTTTTCTGCTTGGTTCTAAATTGGAAGTAGTGGGCAAAAATCAGGCAAGCTGACAGTTCTAGCCATTTTGGGCTGATTGCTCTAGAGGTTTGGATTTGACTTCCTGGACAGTTTGCTACAAGTTGTGAGTCATAGTTTTATTTTTATGTATGTTTTTGTTGTAGTTCATTTGTATATTCAGTCTCTTGTGAGATAGCTCTGTGCAGAGACCCACATAAGTGAGCTTGGAAGCAGACTTTCTGAGGCCTCCAACAGCTACATGACTGAGTTTGGAAGCAGATCTTCACCCACTGGAACTTCAAGATAACTGTTACTTTGAAGTGGGGAACAGTCAGAAGTTTGTCAGCAATAAATTGGCATAGTCCTATGTTTTGGAAATTCCACTGTGCTGTTTTGAGAATAGTCTAGATATACCTGGAATTAGAATAGTCTAGATATACCTGGAATTCAGGAAAGAGGCGTAGAGTGGAGGAATTCAATTGGAAGTCATTGGCTCATGCATAGTATTTAGAGCTATGAGACTGGATGACATCAATAAAAGGTGAGTCTAGGTAGAGAAAAGAATAGGACTGAGGCTTGAGCCCTGGGCACTCTAAGATTAGGAGAATGGCAGAAGAGTGGAAATAGCAAAGAAGCCTGAGAAGGAATGACCAGTGAGGCAGGAGGAAAATCAAGGAAGTAGAGAATAATGGAAATCAAGCAAATAAAATGTATGAAAGGATTGAGCAACTGTCAAATGCTCCTGCCATGTCACCTATGAAGGGGATTGAAATTCACTGGCAGTCACCAGTGAAGTTTACAGAGTTTTGGTAGAATAGTAGAGGTAGACACCTGATAGAAGTGAATTTATAGATAAATGAAAAAGAGAATTGAGGAGAATGATAATGTATAAATCTTGAGTAATATTGATACAAAGGGGTGCAGAAAACTGGGGTAGTAGTTGACAGCAAAATTAGGAGTATTTAAAGAATTTTTTAACTATCTAATTGATAAGTCTCTCTCAGTTCCTGCAGACAATTGAATATCAAGTTTTGTCCCTGATTCTACTTTTACCTTTTAACATTATTTTCCTCCATATCTGTTTTCCTCCATGTAGTTATCCTGGGGATTTTCATGTTGATCTGTATAATCTCTCACTTGGTCTATGACCTAGCTTCTCATTATGTTTATTATTACTACAATACCATCCCACTATACCCATAGCATCTTCCTGCTTCATTATTTCTACCAGGACTTTCTCTTCAAAACATACTGTTCGTGTTGTCATTACTGTAGTTAGTTTAAGTCTTTAAATGGCTTCCATAATACAGATTGGCTAGAGCTCCTAAGCAGGCTGAAACTTCAGCAACAAACAGAAAGATGAGTAAACCAGACTGTGAGAGGAAACTAGAACTAGATTGTGAAGTAGGGCTAGCCTGCCAGATAGAGCTACTGTTGTAAGATTTACAATGTCTGAGAAGTCACAGAGAGCACAGGTCCTAATAAGTATCTTCCAGTAGTCAGAGGCCTGATTTTATAGACAAGAAGTTGAATGCTTTTGACTTATTCTTACCAGTGTAGTTTAATCTAGCTATACAGTGTTGGATTTTAAAGATCCACGTTTTGGGGAACATAAGATTCCTAAAATTCTGTCAGGTTTAGTTCTTACTGGTTCAGTTTTCACCTGCAGTTTGAAGGTTTTCAGGCCAAGCATTAGTTGACATTTGCTATCTCATTCCATTAATGTACTAGTATGTACTCATCTGAATTATGAATATTCCTATATTTTGTCTCTACATTATGAATATTTCTATATTTGTCCCTACAAATATATGTGTATGTTGTGCTTACTTTTAGAGCATTTTTCTTTCTCCTGACTTAGACACTGGATTTCATTTTGTTTTAATTAATATTAAATCATTGAAGTTGCTGATGCCAGGATATTGCTGCTGCAATAGCATTGTGAACCATTACTGATTCCAGATATGTTTCTGCGCACTTACTATGAACCAGGAACTGATTGTATAATCAGTGTAATTTGATTAAAAAAAAAAAGATACCTAGATACTGTGTTTATTTTTGAAGGAATCTTATGTCTTATGGTCAGAGATGACTTGATGCAATAATATTACACTGCAAAGAAGTATTCTACAATACAGTATAGCTCTATGGCTTTTTATAACATTTGGTGACATTTAAAAAATTGGAGTGCACATCAGGTAGGTTAATCATACTCAAAAAGATCATAAGTTCCTAATCATATACTGATTTCTCAGCTCCTGTTTCAGCCAGAGGGAAAGAGCTCAGAAGCGACCTATGCAATCACGTAATTCACCTCTGTGAAGTGTCTCTGCCTGCATGACTATTCTGTTTAAAGCATTTACTACTTAGTAGTGGATTTGTCCCTAGTGTTATGTGATGTCACCTCCATGAGTATCTATTTGAGAAGTGTTTTATTTTTCTGTTTTGAATTATATTTAGTTTACTTACAACTCTTAGTTTTTATTTTTCAAATTTTAAGTGATGGTGTTTTTCTAAATTTCTACCCTCTAAATAGATCCATTTTTTTTTATATACACATGATTTGCATCACTAAACATTTCATGTAAGTTTTTATGAAAACCAAACTTAACATTCCATGCTCTGCATTGAGATTAATATCTGTATATTGCTTAGATTTTATGATGACCGAGGCATACATTCTTTAGTGTTTTTTATTTTCTTCACTGTTTGAATTTTACATTAGCTAGCTATCCAGAGATGACACAAAACTGAGACATTAACCACAGGCTTTGCTTATCATTCTTCACCTGCGGATTCTCTAAGATACGAATCACATGCTTTCTGCCATTCATGCACATTTTCTGAAACTGAACTGGAAGGTCCCTACTCTATTTTCATATTTTGCATGTAGTTAATTGGCATTTTGATGGAACCAGCAGAAGAATAAAAATGCCTATGAATCAAAGTTAATTATTCTCATTAGATGTGAAACAAAGAAAGCAGTGGTTTCAAGAACAAATATTATTCAAAAATATTCTCATTAAAAGAAATTACTCTCTCTGGTATAATAAAATTCTTCTAAAGAGAAGCATCTGGCAGAATCATATAACTTACTGTAGCATAACATTTGGGATGAATTAAGTTGCTTCATGTCACAAAATGCTTTCAAGGCTTCTCAATATTTTTTCTTCATTTTAACTTATCTGTGACTCACAGTTCTCCAATTAGATCCTTTTTTTTACTTAGTATTTCTTTAAAGGCATTGCAATATGAATATTACATAGAAGTTACAGTCCCTTGAAGGTTAGAAATATTGCTTAATAGAATTAGTTCAAGCCCATGTGTGGAATAAGAGAGTCTTTCTGTGCTGAATTCACCTGCACAGTTTGCCATGTTAATAAGTGGAAGGTTGAACTACAAGTACTAAGACAAATGGGCTTGGAGGTGGACATTGAGGGAAAGACAGTCATTTGAGCTCATGTGTTTGTGAGCCACTCGTGTAAATTTAATAACCAATATTTGAGCAAAATTGAGTGAATTATTATGTCATTGAACAAGCATTACAATTAAACTTATCAACAGGTCTTAAAGTTGGAAAGAATTTTAGAGGTCATCTCATCCTTTATTCTCTCCATCATCACAGATCAATAGTTTACATGACTCCTCTAACAGGGCAATCACTACTTTTCAAGAAGCCCATTCCATTTTCAGAAAGCTTTTATTAAACTTATATTTGTCCTCTATTTCCATATTTTGTTTACCGATCTAGAGAACTCTTTGAACCCCTCTTCTATATTAGGGCCTTTATAAATATCTTAAGGCAACTTCCATATATATCTCCATAGGTTTTTGGCCTTAGCTTCTTGAGGTTTTTTTTTAGATATAAAATCAAATAATACTTTATCATTTCTTTGTTAATTCACTTAACTACATTTCAAAACAATTTTGAATGTAAATGGTGATGTTAGGCATTATTGTTTTGTTTATGACTTAAAAGAAATGGCTTTAACTTTGCACCGTTTAGAATTATGTTTGTTGTTTTTTTATGAGAGAATTAGCCTGCCATATTCAGTTAGAGTCTTTCTATTCCTAACTTACTTAGAGTTTTAATAACTTATAATGGTGGAATTTTATCAAATACCTTTTTTGCATCCATCAATGTGTGATTATGTGACTTTTCTCCTTTAAGTTGTTGAAATCATTGATTATGATATTAAATTTCTTTTTATTAACCATCTTTGTCCCTCTAGAATAAATATTTGATCTCAATGTATTATTTATTTCACATTATTGCTAATTCTAATTATAAATTAACTATATTAACTACAAGTAACTTGTTACTAACATATATATATATTTGCCTTCTTTCATTTTGTTTCATATTTTCCCCATGATAATGATTCTTAATTTAAACTAAAACTGTCGTAGGTTTCTTAAAGGAGCAATGGAAATGACATATAAGTAGAGCCAGATTCTTGAAGTTATTGGTGGTTTAGAGCTGCAGCTGCCAGAGAGTAGGTAGGACTTGAAACTGTAGAGGTGGTGGGTGACATTGGATGATTCTCTTGCTCCAGTGGTGATCAATAGCCCAAGTCTTATTCCCCATGCTTTCTAACGTCAAATCAATGCTGCAGTTGTTGAGGATAGGTGTATATGACCAAGGCACAGAGCATCTCAGCTTCCTGTTCAGTCAGATCCTCTAGATTAGGGCCAGCTCGGGGTAAGGGAGCATGCCTGGGACCTGCAGACGGGTGAGCATGCTCTGTGAGTCCTGTGAGATTGAGCTTCGTTCTAGAGTAGTGTAAATCTGCTCCACAGAGGAATTCACAGCCATGAAGCCTAGAGAACTAGGAGATCCCAACATACCTGGCTTAAGCTCCTCATCTTTCTGTATTGCAGACCTGGAAGGGGAGAGGAAGCACTGCATTCTGTGGCAGTGATGGTTACTACAGTGAAGAATGGACCACTAAGTACTAAGAATGTTTATTTTCTTCTTTGTTTCATTGTTTTGTCTTTTGTAACACGGTCTTTGTGGAGGTTTTCTTATTGATATTTGATGGTGTTATTAAATAAACTGTGAAGGCTTCCATCTTTTACTGTAGTTGAGAATAGAAATTTCTGCTATTTAAATATTAGATAGAACTCATTTGTGAAGTCTACTTGTTCTGGATCCTTTCTTTCTCTTTCTTTTCCACATGAACCCATCTCTGAATCCAGACTCTCCTTTTATGACCTGATACACACTGTACAGCAGTACAATGAGAGAATTACACAAAGGTGCCTGGCCTAAGGGGCAAGTGGGCGCTACATTTAACCAGGGCTTGGTTCTTTAAATTGGTAGCTCTAGTATGGATCAGCATGTACTTTTTCTCGTTTTATACAAAGCTACAGTATCAGCTAGAGCACATAGCAGGAGCTAAATGAAATTATGCAAGCTGTTTCATCTCTCTGAGCCTATTTCCTTATCTGTTAAATGAATAGTTTGCTACCACTCATTTCTCATTTCAAATTCTCATATACATATGTAACAGTTACTGGAATATTTAACATTATTTTATTATATTTGCCACTTAATAATAATGTTATATTGATATTTGCATTTTAGAAGAATCTTTGACTATATCTTAATATTTCCTGATTTTTTTTTCTACCTCTTTTGATATACTTGCTAAAAAAAAAGACATTGGGATGTGAAGGAAATGAATTGCACTTGTCAATAATAAAAATAATTCCAGATCATAATAACAATTTTAAAATCCAGTTGCTTCTTGGTAATCATTAACTTATTGTTTATGGAAAAACCTTTACCATTTAGGTGACTCCTAATATAAGCAATAAAATAGGAAATGTTTAATGAATATAACTTAATCATTATTCTATATCTTTGTAAATGAATGCAATAATTGCAGTGGTATTTTCTAACAAGGAGAATTCAAACAATCCATTTTTATGAAATGAAAATAGGCATCAAGGTAAAATAGCAAGTGTACATTGATTAATTACTTAATACGCTATTGGTTTTACAAGGCCTAACAGAGTGTTACTTTCAAATGATAGTGCTTAAATTAAAAAAAAAAACTGTCTTGTGCAATCCTGCATAGTAATTACAAATGTATTAGGTAACTTGACAGCTGCACTTGGAATGAAGACCCAGAAAGATTGTGACATATGGTTCCAGTATTAACATTAGAATGTATATGCATGGCATGGAAGGCCAAGTTATGTAACAATGGTCCCTGACAGCCACCCACAGTCATATTACATGCATTTCAACCATGCTGCAAACAACAGTGAGACCAAATGTGATTCTTTCAGAGGATCATGATACAATTCCGAATGCTTAATAGTGATTACAAGGAATACTATTAAGAGAGTCAGAATATGATTTCAGTTTCTAAAAAAATCAGAGAAAGCACTCTATGATAGAATGATAACATTGTGAATGAATGCTTAAGGTGTGATCAAGTGACAGTAAACAGATATTAATTGAAAGTGGGAACTTTGTCCAGAATAAAGATTTCAGCAGCCCTGCCATGTTAATTATTTTCCATTGACTGTCTAAGCAAAACCTCATTATATACATTACAAAAGAGCTAGAGAAGGAATTGGTAATAGTTTACTGAGATGTTACCAGCTGAAATGGCAAAATGAAGCAAGGAGAGAGGTTCATCAAAACCAAAAGAAAGGTAGTTTTTCTAAGTGGTAAGTTAGGTCAAAGAAGAGAGTTATTCATTATTTCAGGATTCTCTGTTAGGTGTCTGTAGAAGTAGTGTTTCCATCAAAACTACAACTAAAGTTTCCTTTCAAGGCCAGCCATGGTCACTGACGGGTCAACAATCTACTGCAGCCCTGAGAGCGTTTGATAGGAAGAAATGTATCTGCTTGTGTAAGTATTTGAAGGTGAAAGTCTCACATGGAATTTGATGATTAATACATCTTTTGAAAATCTGAATTCTGATTTTGTCAGTAATTCATCTTAAGCCTGTCTTGCTAAGATCTCCAAATATTATATACATCAGTCATTTTATTGGGCACTGAATGAATCCAGAGTAAAGGAAGGATCACTGTAGGGTTGTTAGACTAGAATGGAGTTTTATGGAGAATTGGAATATGAACTAGTGTTCGTAAGGACTGTGAAAAGAGATTTATCTGATGGACCTAGAATCACCTGTTGGCATTTGATTAACAATGCAGTGTGGGCCATGGATACAGAGCTTTAAATGCTGAGAAATCATTTTGGTTTGCTGTTTGGCAATACAGAAGCATTCTGTATTTTGAGGAGTGAATGTGCATAACAGTAATTATTAATCTATTAATGTTCTTTCTGCCTCAATTAAAATTAGAAGAGAGTTCAGTATTGAGTGTGTTGTAATGATGCAGGAGATTACTGTGTAGACTAGGGTGGTGGCCACAATACAAAAGGTAATATAATTTGACAAAATGGGATCAACCAGCAGAAAAAATCCAAGACAACTCTAATGTTGGTGTGGGATGGTCAAGGGTAAAATCTTATTGAAAAAAGAGTACAATATATTCTATCTAATAAAAAGAATCAATGATCATCAGCTAGAAACATTGGTGGCTGCAGCACCTCTGGTTACCTCCCACAAATCATTATGTTTTCCCCTCTGATCTTATTCAATCAATAATTTTAAATGCTCAGAATGTTATATTTTTTGGTGGATCCTGAGGCGTTGCCCACTTGAGAATGTGTGTTAAACTGTGGAATATGAAATAAATTCTGAGGCTGTTCTTTACCCTCTGAGAATGGTTTCAGCATTATTATCTCTCCCAGACTGAAGACAGTTCTGAAAATGAACTAACTTGACATATAATTGCCAAAATATTTCCTTCTGTGATGAAACTGATAGGATTAAAAAACGAAAAGCTATAACCCTCCTTTACTTTTCTAAAGCAAAAGCATATAAAAAAGCAACTTAAATGACAGGTAATGTTTGCATTTTTTGGTATTACTTCTTCAAATTTGGCCCTGGTAACAAATTCCAAGAGGTGATCACAAAGGAGAATTCGATTTAATTTATGTATCTCAATGAGCTCTGCTTGTGAGATGTAGGCATAACTAGTACGTTGAGCACAAGTTAACCCTAATTACATTGATTAACTTTGGGAATATTTGCTGTGGTGGATGGACATAAGCCTAAGAGTATTTTTTTTTTTAATTTTGTTTTCTACAATTTCATGCCTACGCAGTCATCTTAAGTAATATGTTATGCTAGGTGTGGGTATTATCATGAGACTTGAGTACTCCTATGTTTAGAGCCTCTGCATATTTAACCAAAAAGGGAGTCTGTATCCACCTCCTATGCCCCTCAAAATGTATATGTGTAGCATTTTGCAAAAAAAAAATTGATGACTCAAGTGAATAAGTATTATTTTGTGACTTATTATCTATTCTTAGCTTCTACTCTAACCAGATTGATCAAATAATTACCAGTTGTTTACTTTGTGCTTCCTAGCCTGGGTTATGGTCCCTATTAGAAGAATATGTTAAAACATCTCAGAGGAAGCAGAAGATCGCCTATCCTTATGAAAAGATGAAGAAAGTAACTGCCTTTGGGTGTAATTTGTAAGCTTTTTAAGAAGCTTCTCTAACTGTCAAGGCAGTACAGGAAATACCTCTAGAGAGAAAGGTGGCTATTACTCCTTTTTTTTTTTTTTTTGGTTTTATTGCTTTTTGATTTTTTACTATTATTTTTATGTCTCTCCATGAGACTTTTTGATCTAAGAGAATTTAGCATTTGTCTATAGTAGGTACTCATTTATTATTTGTTGATTGAGTAAAGACAGAGTGGGTGTTGATATTCTCATGAAAACCAAAAGAAACCCTGACATCACCATTGTAATAGGTATTTGAATTGTTGTCTTTCTCACTCTTACATTGACTAAGAAACAACAAAATAAAATCCATTCATCTACCAAGTGGGTGTCCCAGACTAATATTTCTTTGCTTACAGCACAAGCCAGAGAATGATATTTTAAATTAATTATAGTAGGTATTGTACCTTTAATTTTGTGATTGAACTGTATTGATATCATTGAACTTTATCTGTATAAAAAGCAGAACTTAAGGTTCATGTTTGGTTTCAGATATTCGACATTATATGGGAAAGGAACAACTGGAAGCATTAAACTTAGGAATTTGTTTTTCCTTCAATGACCTGGATATTTTGGTATTGTCAGTCTCAATAAACTGCCTATAATATGAGCTGAATATTTTCAACATTGGATTGAAACAAAGGAATAAATTAGTAAAATAAAATCATAGAAGTTCCTGGATATTTATGCTTGATTTATTATTATTTTTGTTGCTGTCAATTTTAATTGTGTGTTCACATACACATGGATAACTTTTATTTTCAAATTATAGGAAATAATAGAAACATAATTTCATTTTCATCAAAGAATTGAGAGTTTTGTATCTTCCCTCTTGTCTCCTTTTTTCTCTTTCCTTCCTTCATTCTTCCCTTTTCTTCCTTTTGTACTTCTACAAGACGTTAATATGATGGTCATCAATAGAGCATGATTCTATAGTATGTAAGGGTCAATGATCCTTTAAAATGTGCTCGAAATTTTCCCTATGAAGTAACTAAAAACATATAAATGCTTGTTTCAATAAGGAATATGGTAAACCAGCTTCTTGAAAAAGTTCTCTAGGGCAGATACCAAAATAAGAGTATGTTTTTCTTATAGAAGAAAAAAAAAATCTTCACTTGGCTTAAATCGTTAATGCAGGAAATCTTTTTCCTGAGAGTATTCTTGTGTCAAATATCCTATAAGTTATGGGATATTTTAGGTGAATAAGACTCAGCACTTACTTTCTAAATGCTCATGAGT